>NC_057732.1:21167568-21174472 GCF_004010195.1 Chiloscyllium plagiosum | reverse complement strand
AATTCATGTTGCTTGTCATTTGCGTGTGTGGCTACTAAGGATAGCTGTTGTTTCGTGGCTAGTTGGTGTTCATGGATGCGGAGCTTTAGCTTTTAGTGTTTTGTGCAGTCCTTGCATGGGATTTTGCCAAACAGAGAACAGCCAGGGAATTCCTAGAGGCATGGCATTCTTCCACAGATTCAATCAATAAGCACATCGATCTGGACCCAATATACCGACCACTGCAATAGACAGCTGGAACTGACAACCGGAAGCGGCAGATTCAAACCACTACAAATGCCGGAGGAAAGATCACAGAAGCGCTTCACAGGAGGCTCCCAAGCACTGAGGATGTCACCTAGACAGGGGACGAAACGTCTGCAACACAAATTCCCAGCTCAGCGAACAGAACCACAACATACTTAACAGGGGATTGGCATGGATGAGATGGGCTGAATACCCTCCTTCTCTGCTTTAATAACACTCCAGTTGGTCTTTTTGTCTCGCAGCTCTATGTTTGTTAGTTACACATAGTTAGTTGAAATAGCTGAACGTAAGTTTGGGGACTTTGTATTTTCCATATTGCTACTAATAAATTGTATTAAAATTGGGTATAAGACATTCTGAAACTGCCAAAACTTTCTTTTAATGAAATACAATTATATGTCGTTTTCAGCCAAGTTCGCTAAAATCTAACTCTAGTCACTAAACTAGTCAAATAATAAGACCACAATACTTTTAAGGATGGAATTCCAGGCTTTTGACCCGACAACATTGAAGGAACAGGTTGGTTGGAGGAGATTTTGCTAAAATATAAATCTAAATGGAAACTCAATGATAAGTAACGAATCTCTCTACTAGTGTAGTTACAACCTGGAGAATGAAACAATGAAGGCAGTTTGTATAATTTTGAGAAATAAAAGAAACTTGAAAAGAATTTAATTAAAAATTCTTTAAAAAGATGTTATTCGCTATGTTGCTTGTAAAACCAATGGCCTGATATTTCCTGAACACTTATGAAGTACTCCGATAGCATAGTGCATAATTTCTAGTGGATTCTAACTGGAGTAACGCATGCCATTACTGGCACCATTCCATAATTTTGTTATCCTCAGCAGATCAATTGAAAATGAAACATAGTAGTCGCATTCATGCTGATCATAAGTTTGCTGATTGAATATTCATTTGGTGTTGCTGCCGCCTAGACTATTACAGAATGTTGTGGATTTGGAGTGGTTCAAGTGACATGTTTCTTTTTCATCATCATTCAAATAATTAAATAAATGGACCCTAATGAAAGGAAATATTGAAATTACAAGCAATCTCGCAGTGACAACAATGATGGTCCCTCAGCATCTTCCTTGAACCAAATGCTTTCTTTACCTTTATGATACTTTAGATCTGGAGAAATCTTTACTATGTTCTCAATTTACTTGCACGCTTGCTGATGTTAACTCTTCATTTAAAATTGGCACTAAAAATGTGCTGAGGACAAATTTCGGGCACAGTTAATGGGAACAGGGATCACTTTGCCAAAGGGATTAATTTGTGTATCTTCCATAGGAAGGAAATGTGCAACATTTGAAGCAGTAATTCTGACAGAGCTGTGGAGACAAACCAAGGAATGGATTAGATTTGCATGCTCCAGTGAAGGGTTACATTTGTGCAGTAAAATTTTATAAACTCATATAACACTTAATACTTATTTTTACATGGAAATTAAGTATAATAAAACATTAATACAAAATTTAAAATATAACCTGAATTATTTTCATATCTTTTTATATAAAACTAGTTACTTGTCCTGTTGGAAAAGCATAGCAGGTCAGGCAGCATCCGAGGAGCTGCTGACTTCCTGTGCTTTTCCAGCATCACACTCTTCACTCTGAACTCCAGCATCTACAGTCCTCACTTTCTTCTAGTTACTTGTCTTGAAAGTGGAGCAATGTCTTGGGAAGCAAATGTACTCTGCCTTGTTACAAAAAAAACACCAGACTTTTTTTAATGTAGATTTCACAGTCAGTTATTCGATTTTCTGGATTTGGATGGTTCAGTATAGTCCACAAGAAACTTTGCTGATGTGAATTCTAATGTTTGCTTTGGAACTATTTAAATAAGCATGGAAATAGTCAATGGAAGTGAATTCTAGCATAAAATTCAAATCTTTTATTCAAATAAATTCAAAGAAATTCCTAATAATTGTTTTTTACTACTTCAACAAAACACACATAAATACTTATAACTTTACCAAAATGAATTCCAATAAATTACTTTGTTCCCTTCAATGAACATCATTAATAAATGTATAATTAAGGGGAAGGAAGTTTCTGAATTGTCACACAACATAAATGATTAAATGAGAGAACTAGCGCCCATCAATATTTTTCAGAGATCTGTGATATTATATATTTCCTGTACAAATCATCCATGTATTTTTTACGCATGCAAGTATACTGCTAGCCAGTTATTGATAATGTTGAATAAGTTAGCTGTTGGATAAGTAGCAACAGTCTATGACTCATTTTCATTCTAAAAGCCACCACCTTCTAAATCAAATGTAATAATCTGTCACTGCGCCACATTAGCAGAACAGATAAGGAAAATAATTGATTGACAAAGAAAAGCATGTTTGTGCGTAAGTCATAATATAACAGAAGCTTAACAGAACTCAATAGAACATAATTTTCCTTTAATCATAATTACCTCTTTCACTCACATCATTTCACAATGTTCCAGCACACTCTGTTGGTAGACATAGGGACAGCAGGCCATTGTCAGAATGCTTGAGAATCTCAGAGTCATACCCTTTTTCAGTGCCCCCTTTAAAAGCCATGAGTGCTCTGCCCTTCAGTGGTTATAAGCAGTGCAAACCAGATTCCATCTGCTTGTTGTGAAAATTGCTCCCATCAATAGAAACTGTTTCTCCCTATCTACTCTGTCTCGACTCTTCATGATTTGAACACCTCTACCAAATCTCCGGTCAACCTTCCTCTTCTTGAAGAAGAGCAAGCCACATTTTTAAGCATTTATGTAAATGAAGTTACTTATCCCTGGAACTATTTTTGTAAATGTTTAATCAATCTCTCCAATGATTTCACATACTTCCTAACATGTAGCATTCAGAATTAGTGATAATACACAATTTGATGCCAAACTTGCACATCAAAAACTTGTATCTTTTGTACTCTGTGTCTCTATGTATAAAGCTCAAGTGCATTTTTTTAAACTGCATTCTTAACTTGCTGTGCTGCCTTCAATTAATTCTGAATTAATATTTTTGCACCTGAGAAGTGACGATCAAGATATATCTGAAAGCAAATACTATATAACATAATTATCTGCAGCTCCAGAATGCTGTTGGGTAGTGAAACATGTAAGGACTAGTTAAGTAAAAAAAAATTAAAATAACAAACTTGTATGGCTCAAAATAAATTTACCCTAAAAACATGCCAGGTAATGACAGTCTTCAACATGAGATGAACTAACCATCACTCTTTGACATTCAATGCCATAAGCATTGCTAAATCCCCCACTATCACCATCCTGGGAATTATCACTGACCAGAACTTGAACTTGACTAACCATACAAACACTGGATCATGAAAAAATGGGTCAGAAGTTAGGAATCCAGTAGTGAGTAACTTACTTCCTGACTCCCCCAAGTAAGGCCATCATCTACAAAGCAAAGGTCTAGAGCTCTATGGAATATTCCCCATTTGTCAGAATGAGTGCAGTGCCAACACCACTCAAAAAAACTTGCCACCATCCTTGGCAAAACTGCCTACTTGATTGGCAACATGCCCACAAACATTCATCCCTTTCATCAACCACACACAGTAGATCAGAGTGCACCATTTACAGTGCACAGCAGAAATTCACTAAGGCTCCTTAGACAGCACCTTGCAAACACAACCACCACCATCTAGAAGGGCCACAGCAGCAGATACATCAGAACATCATCACGTGCAGGTTCGCCTCTGGGTCCCTGATCATCCTCCCTTGGAAATATATAGCAATTCTTTCCGTGTTCCTGTGTCAAGATCCTGGAGCTTCCTCCCTGACAGCTATGGATCTACATACGCTAAATGGACAGCAGTGATTCAAAAAGGCAGTTCTGCCTAACTCTTAAGGCAGTTAGGAACAGGGAATAAATGATGACCTAGCCAACAATGTCCGTATTACATTTTGTTTTAATCCGTGACAATCATTTGGATTCTATAGTTGGAAAATTAGAATATACAGTAAACAAATTAATGTAATTTTCACGTTTCATTATAGCTTTATCATGTTATCTAATTGGGAGAGTGGGGAGATGGTCAGATTGTGGTAACATCACTGAATTAATAATCCAAAGATCCAGGCCGGTACTCTGGAGTTATTGGTTCAAAATCTCACCATAGGTAGAATTTGAATTTACTCAATAAATCTGGACTATTAAGCTCGTAATGGTGGCTATGAAACTATCATTTATGGTTAATAAAGAACGTTCTGCTTCACTGATGTACTTCCAGGAAGGAAATCTGTTGTCCATACTTGGTTTAATGTCCAAGTAACTCCAGATCCATGGCAATGTGTTGATTCTTTATTGCCCTGAAATGATTGAGTAAGCCATTCAATTCAAGGACAATTAGAGATAGGTACCAAATGCTGGCCTTGCCAGTGACACCCACATCCCATATATGAAGAAACAAAATTAACACTTTTTTGAGTACTCTTCCCTATTTTTTCCTTTGCCACATGTGTCATATCTGAGGGGAAAAGCAAACTATGGTCTGACATCCAAACACTACTTTGGACAAACAGGCAGAAATCTAGCACCAGGACACATGAACATCAACTAGCCACAAAAAGATATGACCCACTCTCACTAATACCCTTACATATGAGTGAGGAAGGATACCACTTCGACTGGGACAACACATCCATCCTTGGACAAGCAAAACAGAGACACGCACGAGAATTCCTAGAAGCGGGGCATTCCAACTGGAACTCTATCAACAAACACATTGACATGGATCCCATTTACCACCCCCTGAGAAAAAGAACAGGAAATGACATCACCATAGGAAATGACATCACCAACCCAAAGAAACCCAAACACATAAATAGAAAGCGGGTTACACCACCAGTGCTTCATCCGGAGGCTCACTGAGGATGTTACCTAGTACAGTGACAAGACACCTGAAAATTAACCTTCCAGCTCAGTGAGCAAACCTACATCCAGTTGGGATGCAGTTAGCAAGTAACTGGAAAAGCCAAGACAATGTTTTTATTTATTGTGAGGAGAATTATGCTCACCTATTGTCTGCTCTCCCAGAACTACAAGAGGCTTCGCCTTATCTTCAGAACTCAACTGGACCCAAAAATTTAACTCTGATTTCTCTTCACAGATGCTGCCAGACCTGATGAGCTTTTCCAGTAACTTCTGTTTTTATTTCTGATTTACAGAATCCACAGTTCTTTTGGTTCTTCTTATTTTTCCTTGTCTTCACCTTCCAGCCCAATAGCCCCCAAATTCAAGAACATCTTCCCCTCCCTTTTCTGTACCAGCATTCTATAAGAACCTTACCCTCCATGGCACCTTAATCCACTCTTCAATTAGCCCCAACATCTCCTCTCACAAGAGATGCTAGTCATAGAGGGCCTGTAAAAAGGCACAGGGATGAGGATACAGAATTACTCCCCACACATTGCTTCCAATGCAGGCAGCACACAAAGTCTGCATACTTGTAATGTGCAGTCAATATTAAGCATGCTATTGAGTGGCTGCATTCCTAGCAGGGCTTGCAAAAATGAGAGGATAACAAAATTTAGTGCCAGATTGCAAGTTTAAAAGGGAGCTACATTCTGCCTCATCACCTCAGGAGATCTCCCATCCACAGCTTCCAACCTCATAGTTCGGGAACCCTATACCGCCCGATTCTACCTCCTTACCAAGATTCACAAGCCTGACCACACCCATTGTCTCAGCTTGCTCCTGTCCCACCGAACCCATCTCGACCTACCTCAATACTGTCCTACCCCCCCAGTCCAGGAACTCCCACATACATTTGAGACAGAACCCACACCCTCCACCTCCTCCGAGACTTCCATTTCCCTGGCCCCCAATGCCTCATCTTCACCATGGACACCTAATCCCCCTACACCTCCATTTGCCATGACCTGAGCCTCCAAGCCCTCTGTCTGTTGCTCTCCTGACGTTCCCATCAGTACCCTTCCATTGACACTCTCATTCATTTGGCTGAATTGGTCCTCACCCTTAACAATTTCTCCTTTGAATCCTCACACTTCCTCCAGACGAAAGGGGTAGCTATGGTCACCCGCATGGGCCCCAGCTATGCCTGTCTCTTTGTTGGCTACGTAGAACAGTCCATCTTCCGTAGTTACATTGGCACCACTCCCACCTCTTCCTTCGCTACATTGATGACTGCATCGGTGCCACCTCGTGCTCCCGTGAGGAGGTTGAGCAGTTCATCAACTTCACCTACACATTCCACCCTGACCTTAAATTCACCTAGACCATCTCTGACACCTCCCTCCCCTTCCTTGACCTCTCCATCTCCATCAATGATGACCGACTCAACACTGACATTTTTTACAAAGCCACCAATTCCCACAGCTACCTGGATTCCACCTCTTCCCACTCTACCTCCTGCAAAAATGCTGTCCCGTATTTCCAATTCCTCCGCCTCCGCCGTATCTGCTCCGAGGAGGACCAGTTCAAACACAGAACACACCAGATGGCATCTTTCTTTAAAGACCATAATTTCCCTTCCCATGTGGTTGAAAGTGCCCTCCAACGCATTTCATCCATGTCCTACACCTCTGCCCTCCAACCCCACCCCTCCAACCGCAACAAGGACAGAACCCCCCCCCGATCCTCACCATCCACCCCACCAACCTCCGCATAAACCGCATTATCCAC
>NC_057732.1:21067079-21167091 GCF_004010195.1 Chiloscyllium plagiosum | reverse complement strand
CCCCCCCTTCCATTTATCTCTCCACCCCAGAGGCTCCCTGCCTCATTCCTGATGAACGGCTTTTGCCCGAAATGTCGATTTTCCTGCTCCTTGGATGCTGCCTGGCCTTCTGTGCTTTTCCAGCACCACTCTAATCTTGACTCTGATCTCCAGCATCTGCAGTCCTCACTTTCGCCTAGCTACAGTCTAACCTGAGGTAAAGGCAGGAAATCATTCTACAACCACCTCTGACCTGTACAGAACGCAGTGTGGCAGAAACATATTCGATAAATTTCACAAGCTACATTGGAGGAGGAGGCAGAGTTATCACTTCTCCAGAGGGATGCCAGGAAGCCCTCCAGGCAAACGTTATGATACACTAGCAATGAAAGTCCAGCTGTGATTTTGTGTGCAATATGTTCTGAGTTGATTTCTGTTCTAAGGTGTTGCAGGAATGCATTCTTTTTCCTGGATTCACGATGAGAACTATTTCTATTTAAGTACACGTATGCAGAAGCAGCCACTGAGTACAATCAAATCTCTACGTCTTCAAATAACAAAAAACTTGTGAGATTCATTTGAGAGTTTCCTTTTCTCAAACATTAAAAATGGATTAAAATTATTATAGTTTATTAAAGCAATACATTTCTAAACCCACATTTCCTAATCTTTTTGGATTCTTTATCAAAGTGAAAGTCAGGATGTTCCACATGAATAATCAGTGCAGACCCAGCTTCTTTATTTCAGGCACTCAGACATAACAGATGGAGAAACAGTTTTCTTGTGTTTATCAATCTGTTTGGATGCTTTATGTAGAACTTGAACCCAGACCTCTCAGCCGAAAGCTGAACATTACCACTACACAAGACACTGGCAGAAACAGTTATAAATTGAAAATGAGTATTTTCACTCTTTCCAGTTACAGCTCACTCTACTACTTGAACAAGCTGAAGCTGTTGAAAGATGAAAATGGTATTTCTATGTAAGTTGAAATTCTGATGGTAATGGACAGAGTTTGTAATGTGCTTCGTGAACCCCAGTTTCCAAGGTTTCTTGTGATTTTGCCAGTGAATGGATTGCTGAAGCTACGAAATAACTTATTAAAATGGGTCCAGGAGAAGAAAGCGTACTCCTTCTTGGCCTTCAAAGTATTGCCAGCTATTACCAGTACCTTTTCAGTCCCTCTGTCAGATCTTTTACTTTTGCCTTTTCAATCTTATACAGCTTGGCATGGTGGTTCAGTGGTTAGCATTGCTGCCTCACAGTACCAGATTCAATTCCAGCCTCAGGTGACTGTCTGTGTGGAGCTTGCACATTCTCCCTGTGTGCGTGGGTTTCCTCTGAGTTCTCTGGTTTCCTCCCACAGTCCAAAAATGTGCAGGTTAGGTGAATTGGCCATGTTAAATTGCCCATCATGTTAGGTGCATTAGTCAGACGGGGGTGGGTTGCTCTTTGGAGGGTTGGTGTGGACTTGTTGGGCTGAAGGGCCTGTTTGCCTGTTTGTAGGTAATCTAATCTAAACTCCCATTTATTGAGGAAGTGTAGTGTGATATCAATTTTGCACCTGCAGCTCATCACATTGCAATTAAACCAAAACTGAATTTGAGTCATTGCTTTGGCATGTCAAATTTCTAGTTGATGCAGTTGGTTCAATTAATGTTGTTTGGGATTCTAATATCATCTGAGATTCCAAAACGTTGGCAGTTGTTGAAGTTTGTCAGGCCAATCATATCCAGGACCTGGAGTCTAGTAATGAATTTGCAGTGGTAAAAGCTTATCATGCCATTGCTACAGTCTTTGGTGAAATTAAATTATTTGCAGTGGCGATGGTTAAATTCTATGATTTATACAATTTAGGTTTGTACCGCTGAATATATGCAATTAACTCTTTAAATACCAATTGAAATGTTAGATAGTTTCAGTACTCTGATTTATTTCTCAATTATTTTCCAATTGATAATATACAAATATAGTCTTCGTTTTTGTAACCTATTTCCTAAAACAAGATGTTATTGTTTAGAAGGATGAAATGACTACACCTTGATTGAATTCAACATTCCTGTCTGCCCTGACCCTGGATACCAAACAATCAGAATGACTACGTAATGATTGAATTCAGTTATTTGGGCATGTCACTGAAAGATTACCTCGGCATCAAAATGATTGGAGATGCTCCTAAAGACTTCGAAAATTAAACAATTATAAGTAGATATGCAAAAAATAAATGTGTAGAAGAGGAGTGGAAAAAAATCTAAGAATGTTGCAATAATCACCATCAAAAGACAGACAACATTAATTCAGAAGATAACCATCCCTCTCCTAGACTTTAAGAAATTCTTGTGAAGTAGTATATCTTGAATTCCAGAGCATTTGACATAGTTCTACATGAAAGACCGCTGTTTAACATTAAGGAGGTTGAGATTCATGGATAAGGAAATATCTCAGGGGAAGGAAACAGCAGATACAATTTAGAAGATTGAATGTGTAACTAGTTAATTGAAGTGCTCGAGGGATTATTGTTGGTACTGCTACTTTTTCTAATTGGCTGAAGTAACTCTGGTTTCAACGTAAAATGCAATCTGATTAAATTTGGTAAAAATATCAAGTGAGATAGTTGAATCTGAATTGACTTGAACCAACAAAATAGATAAGCAGCTAGGTGAAAAATTATATATATAAATGAAAATACTGCACCGAGAAAGAAAATAAAAGATAACACATATACACCACAAATGGTGCTGAAGTAACTAAAGATACTGAAAGAAATCCTGTAATTCCAATTATTTTAATATGCAAAACATTCAACATTCCTGTCTGCCCTGACCCTGGATACCAAACAATCAGAATGCACCCAAATATTTGTAGCAACTTGAACATGTTTCCCTGAGTTTCATTTCAACAAACAGCTAGTGAACCCCTCTGTAAAGTCCTTGTTGGTAGAAAATAAGGTTAAGAAATTTAGTGGATCAACGTGATCTCCAGCACAGGGAAATGGGATCAAGATCTGGTGCTGTCCAACTTTCTCTACCTGAAAGAAAAAGAAACTTACTTCAAACTTACTGCATATCCCACTCTGATGTTTTGATGATGAGATTTAGTTCTTCTTTGCACATAGCAAAATGGAAATCCATCTGTAGAAATCCCTGCGGTGAGGTGCAGATTGAATTCCATAAAACATTTCAAGCATCAATGTAAAAGATAAAAACTTAAAACTGAGCACCCAGTGAGCTTAGACTTTCCAGTCCATTACAGCAGAATAATTAAATCAACCTGACATTTCCTGTGTTGAACTCATTTGTATTCCAGATACATCATTCTTCACTCAATGCATGTTGGAATGAGACCAAGTCTTCTGCTGCCATAGTTCAGAAATGTCTTATCTAATAGTTAAAGCATTGATTACTAACGCTTTACACAGTGGGTGAGCAGACGAAGGAGAAAATGAGCTTATCCAGTTTAGAAAATTTACAGGCAAACATTATATGTGATACTGGCAGAGTAGAGTATGCATTTGGTTAACCTCAAAAGGGAAAGGCTGCCTGACATCCATCATTTGTTAAATACTGGCCTAGAATCACATCTACTAATCATCAGCATTTTTCTGCCATTGCAAAAATAACTAAAGCTATGAAGTTCCACATGGCTGGATTCTTCAAGGCATTGAAAAATGTTTATATTGATATTACCAGCTCTTTTATGCTGTTGTAGAGTATTCACAGGTTCTGGGCTATGATTACAATTTTCTAATATGGTAACTTATTGATGCATACAAAGACACCTACTTAAAAAAAGTCGTAAGGGTGCGCTGCAAGAAACGACAGTGGTCAGCAGGACTGTGTCACAAGTTTGACTGAAATTATTGTTGGAGCACAGGGAGATTTACAAAAAGTTATGCAGTGATAGGAATAGACAAGTCACAAGTTTCTCTTAGTTTGCTTCAGGTTCCTGGTTTGCCAAGTTAATCTGCATTCACAAGTTTCAGCTAGACAACAGCAAAGCTTCAATTGGACGGAATCTGGGAAATGAGAAAATGTTGGCTAAGGTTTCCATTCCTGGAAGCTCTTTCAGCAGACTATGAAACTATTTTTTAAAAGCTACAAAGACGCACAAAGAAACTTAAAAAATGGAATGTTGGCATTTATCAGGAGATTGGAATTCCAGTTGAAGAAGTGAAGTTTGTGTTGTGCAGAGCTTTCACCAGGCACCATCTGGAGTATTATGTTCAGTTTGGAGAACCAAACAAAACGGGAGACACTTTGAAAGGGATACAGCATAAATTAAACAGAATTACAAGTAAGATTTTAAATAGTTAAAATATCAAACTCAGAGGTATAAACTTGGCCCCTATACAAAATTATCTCTCTTTTTGCTGCATGTGGCTGGTTTGTTTCCCATGAGGAACATTTTAGTTGCAGTTAGAGGGAACATCAGTTGAGTTTGAAAGATCAAGGGATAATAAAATTAAGGTAATTAATAATATAAAGCAACTTGATAGGATAGATATAGATAAACTTTTCTTCTTGTACCAAGGGAGGCAATGGCCTAGTGGCATTATCACTATACTTTTATTCCAGAAACGCAACTAATGCACTGAGGACCTGGATTCCATACCCTCCACAGCAAATGGTAAAAATTGAATTCAATAAAAATCTAGCATTAATAATCCAATGAAGACCATGAAACCATTGTCAGAAAAACCCAACTGGTTCATTAATGCACTTCAGGGAATAAAATTGCCATGCTTACCAGGTCTGGCCTACGTGTGACTTCAGAACCACAGCAATCTGATTGACTGTGAAATAGCCTAGCAAACCATTCAGTTGTACAGTCACTACAAAGTCATAAAGAAATGAATCCAGATTGATCACTTAGCATCAACCTAGGCACCTGAAAAGACAATGACAGAAACAGCACTGTCGACCCTCCAAAGTCCCCTAGCCAAGCTCTTCCAGTACAGTTACAACACTGGCATCTACCTGACAATGTGGAAAGTTGCTCAGGTATGTCCTGTACATAAAAAAAGGACAAATCCAAAAGACCCTTTTACTGCTCCATTAGTCTACTCTCGATCATTAGTAAAGTGATGGAAGGTATCATCCATTGTACTATCAAACAACACCTGCTCAGTGACGGCCAGTTTGTGTTCTGCCTGGGCCACTCAACTCCTGACCTCATTACTACCTTGGTTAAACAAGGACAAAAGAGCTGAATTCCACAGGTGAGGAGAGAGTAACAGCCCTTGACATCAAAACTGTATTCGACTGAGTGTAGCATCAAGAAGCCCTAGCAAAGCTGGAATCAATGGGTATCAGGGTGCAAACTGTCCTCTAGTTGGAGTCTAACCTGGCACATAGGGAGATGGTTATGGTTATTGGAGGTCAGTCATCTCAGCACAAGGAGTTCCTTAGGGTAGTGTCCAAGACCCAATCATCTTCAGCTGCTTCACAAATGACCTTCCCTCCATCAGAAGGTCAGAAGTGGGATGATTGCACGATGTTCAACACCGTTCACAACTCCTCAGGTACTGAAGCAATCAATGTCCAAATGCAACAGACTCTGGACAAAACCTGGGCTTGGGCTGACAAGTGGCAGGTAACATTTGTGACACACAAATGCCAAGCTATGACCAACACCAATAAGAGGCAATCTATTGACGCCTCTTGACATTCAATGATGCTACCATTACTGAATCCCCTATCAAAATACTGGGAGTTATCATTGACCAGAAACTCAACTGATCTTGTGACATAAACAGTGACTAAAACAGCAAGTCAGTGGATAGGAATACTACAGTAACTCTCTTTTTCACTCCAAAAGCCTGTTCACCATCTACAAGACTTAAGTCAGGAGTGTGATGGAATGCTCCCCACTTGCCTGGATGAGTGTAGTTCCAACAACACTCAAGAATCTTGACGCCATCCAGGTCAAAGCAGCACACTTGATTGGCACTACATCCATAAGCATGCATTCCCTCCATCATCAATGTTCAGTAGCAGCAGTGTGTACTATCTGCAAGATGCGCTGCAAAAATTCACCAAACTCATTAGACAGTACCTTCCAAACCCACAACCATATCCATCTAGAAGGACAAGGGCAGGAGATAAATGGGAATATCACCACCTACAAGGTCCCCTCCAAGCCACTCACCTAATGACTTAGAAATATATCACCATTCCTTCACTGTTGCTGGGTCAAAATCCTGGAACACACTCCCTAAGGGGATTGTGGTCAATCCACAGCAGGTGGACTGTAGTGGTTCAAGAAGGCAGCTCACCACCACCTTCTCAAGGACAACTAGAGATGGGCAATGAATGCTGAGGATGCCCACATCCTACAAATTAATTTTTAAAAATTCAGGACCACAGAGCATAACCTTAAAATTTGAGTGAGATAATTTCAGAATAAAATCAATAAACACTTTCACACAAATAGGAAAGAAAACATGGAACCCACTACTCACAAAAAGCTACATATAGTTGGTTTTTAATTTGTATAGATTTGAGTTAAGTATCATAATCAAGGAATATGAAGCAAGAACAAATAAATGGAACAAAACATTGTGGATGTTGGAGATTTTTGAAGCAAAAATAGCAAATAGTGGAGAAACTCAGCAGATCTGGCTGCATCTGTGGAGAGAAAAACATAGTTGACATTTCAGGTCTTAGAGGAGAAAGTGAGGTCTGCAGATGCTGGAGATCAGAGCTGGAAATGTGTTGCTGGAAAAGCGCAGCAGGTCAGGCAGCATCCAGGGAACAGGAGAATCAACGTTTCGGGCATAAGCCCTTCTTCAGGAATGAGGAAAGAGTTCATCCCTTGTGGTTGGAGGGTTCCTAGGCGGAAGATGAGGCGCTCTTCCTCCAACCGTCGTGTTGTTGTGGTCTGGCGATGGAAGATTTCCAAAGACCTGCATATCCTTGGTGGAGTGGGAGGGGGAATTGAAATGTTGGGCTACAGGGTGGTTGGGTTGGTTGGTCCGGGTGTCCCAGAGGTGTTCTCTGAAATGCTCCGCAAGTAGCCGACCTGTCTCCCCAATATAGAGGGGGTCTTAACCTGAAATGTTAACTCTGTTTTGCACTCTAAAATCCTGCCACACTTGCTGAGTTTTTCCAGCACTACTGTTTTTCTTTTCCAAATAAATGGAGTTCAGCTGAATTATTTAATTGAAAGGTAAACAGGCTTGATCTGTTCCTGTGCTCTTTTCTAAATATGGTGTATGCTTTTCATTCGACAATACAGAGAAATATCATTTTTGACATGTGAGGAGAAGCAAATCAGTGCATATTTGATTTGGTTAATTTTCAGTTAATAAACCAAAGTTTCCTCATCCAGAAGTATGTACACAAAGTTTTAAAAAACTGAAGGAAATATGTTGTAAGACTTCAGAATAGTGAATCCAACATGAATATCTAGCAAGGAGTTACTGGTTCTTAAGTGGAATTTCATTAATAAAATTGTTTGCTTTGCATTCTAAGAAACTATAAGTTTAATGCAAAAAAGGTGAATTTACACAAAATACCTCAAGGGTATTCACCTTACAAATGTACAAGTTAGGATGATTTGTTACAATATTATATCTAGAATACATCTAAAATATATTTAATATATACACAATTAAATTTTAAAAACTAGAGCAGACTTCATTTATTGAACACAAATTTGAGGTAAATCGCTTTAGTGAACATCCATGTATTGTTCTTGGCATTTTCACTGTTTGGCTTTATGTCAATTCTGTTTGAACAGTAATATCTCAACTGAGCAACAGATGTAATGAAATTCCATGTTAACAGACTGTGAACTGGGACTGGAAGATGAAAGTGTATTTAAACAAGATCCATCTCACTTAATAAAGGTAAATGCACCAGAAAAGGTGAGTAAAGAAAACAGAATTTAGAGGATCTAATTGGTGAGATCAGCCAAGATTTCAGTTATTGATTAGAGGCATCGGAGACCAAATGTAGCACCTTCTCTGCTACCCTGCCTGAGATCAGTTTACTCAACACACATCAATGATTCAACCCAATATTTTTCTGCTTTATATTATTCGGTGGGTAATAGAGCAAAAATATTTACCTACAAAGCAATTAGAGGTGCAATCATCTCTCACCCCCACCTGCATTAACTTTTTTTAAAAAAAGTTATTTCTAACAGTTTCAAATTAAAATATACAACTCGCCACAGTTCCATGATAGCACTCGTAACCAAACTGCTCTTAGTCGCAAGTTTTCAACAGGCTTGCTGCTTCACATCTTGTTCCCTTGATATTCAGTAAGAAAAAGCCAAACAAAAAATGCTGCAAGTTAGCACTCTATTAATCTATGGGAAGCAGCAGTCCTGAATATTTTTAGGACTTAAGCCTGAGGGAAATTACTCAATTTTTATTTGAAATGGGCATTCTTGAAATCTGAAATGACAGAACTTGCTCAATGCTCAATTACGCTGGGGTGATTGGGCCACCTCTGAGAGAGGGTCTTTAGTGTTAATTGCCAAGGAGCGTGACCCTCAACAAAAAATTAAGAATTGAAGGAACAGTGTACTGTATATTACATAAATAATCATTCCCGGCATCAAATACTGAAAAAAGAACATATAAATCTGTTATATAGAATACACAAAATAAATGTCCTGTATAATGTTTAATCAGTCAATTTGTAAGAATTAGATAACAAAAATCAAGTGGAGAATAACTTATGATTGGTGGTCAACTCAGGTGAAAACTGCAATGACTTAATAGGAGCTCCCTCTAGTGCCCTAGACCAGGGATGATAAATACCATGTCGAAATGCAAACAGATGCACAAAGACTTTCTGCTTCTCACCAGAGGGCAGAAAGTTTTTGTTGTCAAAGTGAATGCTTTGCTTAGATTTGTCATCATCAACAACATTGGCCACAGGGCCTAACCCTGATTATGGTGTTCAAAAGCCTAATTGTACCATGTTTACAAAATCTTCAGGGTCATCCATCTGATTGGGAACAACTTGTAAAACTGATAATTGCACACAGACTGGAAACCAACTCTTATGTCAACTAAACTTACATTTGCAGCATATTGTTATCCAGTCACTGTACATGCTAAACCAACACCCAGGGAAGATTGTAATCTAACACCCACTTAGTTAAACCAACATGGCGGGAGAGTGCAGCTATTTCTCTTGATAGAAATCTCTAGGTGGGTGCCAAGTTTGGCAGTTTCACTCATTGAAAATAACAGCTATTAAATCCCACTCCCACATCATGTTAGCTCCATTAATTCATGGAATAAATGATCCATTCTTTGAGAATTGAAACAATATGAATGGCATGCTGAAATATTTCAAATTATTTGATTTATTTATTGTGATGCATGTCTTGCTACAAAATACAGTGGAAAGTATTGTATAGTGTCACCATTCTCTGGCACTATCTTAAAACACAGAAAAAAAAATCAAAACATTGAATAAAAAGGCTAGAGAATGAAGAAATAAAGAAAAAAGTGTCCAAGATTATTTGTAAACCTTTCCTAAAGTGTCATTTTCATCTACACCATATTATTGCAGATTGACTGTGATATTCAAGATAGAGTACAACACGCAATTCCTCGGGTATGGAGTATATTTTTCTATATTCCATAGGAATAACTAATTTTAACAATGCTGAAACAATTGATTCCTTGGAATGTAAGATACTTGGAATGATCCTGTACTTGAATATCCTGTTGGTTATCTGAAACAGAAACAAATGAAAACATTCATGAAAATGATGAGCAACTGTGTGTTTCTTGTAGCTGTTTATAAAAAACAGAAGAACAAGGAGCAGGTATAGACAATTCAGCCCCTCGAGCCTTCTCAACCATTTAATACGATCATGGCCTAACCTCACCTCAGCCTCATTTCTACTTTACTACTTGTTCCCATAATTCTTCCAGCTATTACTAATTACAACTTTGACTATCTCTTCCTCAAATTTATTCAGTGTCCTGCTGTCCACCACACACTGAGTCGTGTATTTCACAGGTTCATGGCCTTTTGAGAACGTAATTGTTCTTCATCTCTTTTAAATCTGCCACTCCTTAGCCTAAAACTATGGCCTCTCCTTTTGGATTGCACAAGGGGGAACATCTTCCCCATGTCTACTTCATCAATCCCTTTTAGCATCTTGTACATCTCAATTAAGACTTCTCTCATCCTTCTAAATTCTAGTCAGTACAGGCCTGAACTGCTCAATCTGTCTTCATGTGACAAGCCTTTCATCTCCAGAATTGTGAACCTTCTTTGAATGCTCTAAATTACCATATCTCAGAATCACACAGTTGTTACTATAAGGGAGACTGCCATTTCGCCCATTATTCCTGCACTGGCTGAGCATTTTAAGTTAGGGACCAGCTCCTGCCTTTTCCCCACAACCCTGCACATTGTCACTATTTAAATAATTGTGCCTCTTTGAATGTCTCAATTGAATGTCTCTACCATACTTAGAGACAGTGCATTCCACAACCTAACTACTCACTGTGTAAAAGTTGTTTCTTACCTCACGTTTGCTTCTTTTGTGAAACACTTTAAAACTGTGCCCCTCTAGTTCTTCGAGTCAAAGAGATATACAGCATGGAAACAGACCTTCAAGCCAACTTGTCCATGGCAACCAGATAACCTAACCTAATCTCGTCACATTTGCCAGCATTTGGCCCATATCCCTCTCAACCCTTCCTATTCATATATCCATCCCAATGATTTTTAAATGTTGTAATTGTACCAGTCTCCATCACTTCCTCTGGCAGCTCATTCCATTCACTCTCTGCATGGAGAGGTTGCCCCTTCGGTCCTTTTTATATCTTTGCTCTCTCATCCTAAACCTATGCCTTCTTGTTCCAGATACCCCCATCCCAGGGAAAAGACCTTGTCTACTTACCCTCTTTATGCCCCTCGTAATTTTATAATCCTCTATAAGATCAGCTCTCAGCCTCCAACACTCCAGGGGAAAGAGCCTCAGCCTATTCAGCCTCTCCCTGTAGCTCAAATCCTCCAACCTGGCAACATCCTTGTAAATCTTTTCTGAACCCTTTCAAGTTTCACAATCCTTCCAATATCAGGGAGACCAGAATTGCACACAACATTCCAAAAGTGACTGAACCAACGTTGTGTACAGCCGCAACATGACCTCCCAAATGCTATACCCGATGGTCTGACCAATAAAGGCAAGCGTACCAAACACCTTCTTCACTATCATATCGGAGGAGAAAGTGAGGTCTGCAGATGCTGGAGATCAGAGCTGAAAATGTGTTGCTGGAAAGTGCAGCAGGTCAGGCAGCATCCAGGGAACAGGAGAATTGATGTTTCGGGCACAAGCCTGAAGAAGGGCTTGTGCCCGAAACGTCGATTCTCCTGTTCCCTGGATGCTGCCTGACCTGCTGCGCTTTTCCAGCAACACATTTTCAGCTCACTATCATATCTACCTGCAACTCCACTTTCAAGTAACTATGAAACTGCACTCCAAGGTCTCTTTGTTCAGCAACACTCCCCAGGACCTTACCATTAAGTGTATAAGTCCTGGCAAGATTTGCCTTTCCAAAATGCTGCACCTCACATTTATCTAAATTAAAGTCCAACTGCCACTCCTCGGTCCATTGGCCCATCTGATCAAGATCCCATTGTACTCTGAGGTAATTTTCTTCACTGTCCACTACACTTCCAATTTTGGAGTCATCTGCAAACTTACTAACTATACTGCCTGTGTTCTTGATTTTTTTATGAGTGTGAACAATTTCTAAATATATACTCTGTCAAGATAGATCATGATTTTGAAAAAACTTCTATCAAATCACCTCTTACCTGTCTCCTATTCAAGGAAAGCCATCACAACTTCTCTACCCTTTCATCATAACTGAAATGTATTATCTCTAGAACCATTCTTGTTCATTGCTTTTGCATTCTCCCAATGCATTCACATCCTTCCTACAGTACAGTCCACAGAAATGTACATAATATTATTGGTGAGGTCTAACAAAACTTTAACATAATATGCCTGCTCCTGTACATTATGGAACCAGGAGAAACTGAGGACTGCAGATGCTGGAGAGTCAGAGTTAATCAAGCATGGCACTGGAAAAAGCATAGCAGGTCAGGCAGCATCTGAGGAGCAAGATGGGGCAGGAGCCTTCTTCAGGACTGGGGAGGGGGAAGGAAGCTGAGATATAAATTGGTGGTGGGGGGGGGGGGGGTGAGCTAGGGAAAGGTAAGTGGGATAGTGATAGGTGGGGTGGAAGTAGGAGATGATGGTAGCTTTCCATTTCAACTCGTCCTCCCACTACCCTAAGGACATTTCTATTCTGGGCCTCCTCTACCACCTACACAAGGCTACTTACAAGCTAGAGGAAGAACACCTCATCGTCTATCGCAGGAGGCTACAACCACATAGCAGGAACATTGAATTCACCAGTTTTCAAATCTCCTCTGCCCCACCCCATCTCAGGTCCAAACTCTGACACAGATCTGTCCTCTTGGTCTGACCTACCTGCCCATCGTCATTCCCACCTATCTGCGCCACACTTCCCTCCGACCAATCATCATCACCTCCTACCGCCATCCCACCTGCCATTCGCCTAAGCCCCACTCATCTATTTATCTCTCTCACCTCCCCCCACCCCCACCTTCCCAATCCTGAAGAAGTGTCCTGCCCAAAACACCAACACTCTTGCTTCTTGGATGCTGCCTCATCTGCCACACTTTATCAACCTTGTACTTTATGCCCATATTTATAAAGCCTAGAATACTGTCTACATTATTAACAGCTCTCTCTACTTATTCTGCCACCTTTAATGACTTATAAATGCATACACCGAGTTCCTGCACACCGTTTAGAATAGTACCTTTTACTGTATGCTGTCTCTCCATGTTCTGTACCAAAGTTCATCACCTCACACTTCTTCACATTGATCTTCATCTGTCTCCTATCCATCCACTTCACAAATATAATGTTCTACACTGTTGTTCTCATAGTTTCCAATGCTCCCAAGTTTTATCTCACATGCAAACTTTGAAATTATCCCCTGCACACCAAGATCTAGATTATTAATATATATTAGGAAATGCAAAGGTGCTAGTATTGACCCTGGGGAACTCCTTTACAAACCTTGTTCTACCCCAAAAATACCCATAAAACCTTACAGTAGTCCCCCCGTACCCGCAGGGGATACATTGCATGACCTACCGGGAAGGAAAAAAACCATGGATTGAAGCGAACCCATTCATTTCAGTGGGAAGTTTACCTTCTAGGCATCCCCCGGTCCCTGGTTCCAGAAGATTCCCTTTAATATGTTTGAGCCGCAGTAAACCGTGGGTAAGTGAAACCACTGAAAATGATTCCGTGGATCACCCTATACTCTCAGTTGGCCATCCCTCAGCCAGTTTTGTATTTAAACATACATGGAACCAGAGTGAAGCGAGTCCAGGTTACTAAGTGATCATCCAGCATCACTGTTCATTTTTAATGGACAAGATGTGTTCCCTGTGCAACCTGTAAAGAAGAGAGAAACTTCAGCATTGGTTACAGATGACCATAATGGTTGACCCAAATTGGATTTGCAGGCTCACAGTTTATCCATTTTCAAATCTTGCATATTCAAATCCCAAAGTTGGAACTAAAATAGTAGTGAGATTTTGCCATGATAGCATGGCTAAGAGGTTTAAATTGTTTGATTAAGATTCCAGTTTCTCTGCAGGATTTGAACCCTAATGTTGCCATTGTTTTCAGTTAAAGCTATTATTCCTCTTCAAATTAGAAAATGTTTTTGCCTTTTACTAAAGATTTCAAAGGAGAGAATAGTTTTCAAGTTTTTAAATAATTTTTTAATGGTTGACTTTGGTCAGATTAAAGTGCCATGTTTCTGTAGTGTGGGGGTAATCACGTTCGCTTCACTCACAAAAGGTTTGTAACTGAGCAGAAACATTGTTAAAGCCCTGACATCTGGTATGGAGAATAGGTGAGAATGTTCCCTTTGTAGTCAAAAGAACTAATTTCTTTAAATGTGCTCTTCCCCCAAATTTTAGGGAATATTGTGACATTGTGGTCATGTCATTGGCATGGTGATCCAGAGACTCAGTTAATGTACTAGATTCAAATCCTTTAGGATCTTGTGGTATACTGTAATGTTCCTACCTCTAGACCAGAAGGTTGGGATTCAAACCTCACCTGCCCTGGAGATGTGACACAACATGTCTGAACAAGTGGACTAAAACAGCTGGCTTATGAGAAGAAAACTTCAGACAGAAAATCCAAAAGAAAGTTAATAGAAAACCTCCTCAGCTACTTTTCCCTCATAGTGGCTCAACAATTGCATGCAAGGCTCAAGTTCGGACATTGTCTAGGGAATAATACAAAAGACAGATGGAGTCTGTTTAAGTTGGCTTGATCAGAGAATGTGTCTGTAGAAACCAATACAAGTTAATGAAACTTAGGATGAAATAACTGAGTTACAAAAAAGTTTTAATTCCCTCTGGGATTATCAGGGAACTATTTTCTTATCTAATAAAAACTTCAAAATAGCAACTGCTGAGAATATCCCAAAATTGGGATATTGGTAACGAATAGAAAAGGTTATATTGTTAATTTGTAAACTTACTCCATGCTTTGCTGGAAAACTGAATTAAGTTTGCAAATGTAGGATTATAACAAATCAAAGTGCGTAAACCAACACCACATGGTCCATCATGGCATGTTTCTCTCTCACTCTCCTTCATCAAATGCACTTTAATTTCAAGTAAATGGTCGAATTTTGAAACCAATTAATGGTCTGAATATGTTTTGTTGACAGTTCAAGGCAGTTAACTTTAATCACTTACATCTGTGAGACATATTTCTACTCTCTGAAAGTGTAGGTGGAAAGAGCCAGTCAATACAACTGGAGAGAGAAAGTGTCCATCTGCATTCTGATTTAACTTTATTTTAAAGGAATACAAGGCAACTTATGAACACAAATAAGGCACTTTTGATCGTAAGGAAGGTAAAAGGATGGGAGGTTTGCAGTTAAAATGAGTGGTTAGCAAAAGTATGAGTTATCAGATATGAAATGGGAATTAATGAGAGGCAAATCCAGTCTCCGGTCACTAGGAGAGCATTGCTTTATTACATCAAGGAACTTAATTCCCCATTCATAAAGGAAAAAAAAACACAAAGAATAGGACAAAGTAGCAAACCAGAATTGTATGGTATTAAGGGAAATGAGGTGGTGAACAAAGAGGACTGAATTTTGCCAAAAAATGGCTATTATTTTTGGCCAGTTTCATGGAAGGTTTTGGTCCATGAACCCTTGTCTTTTCTTTCATGCTATCTTGTCAAAATCACCTCATTATCTACGAACCACAATGCTGTGTTCTTTCACTCATCACAAACAGAGGTGCTAGCCATTGCCAGGACATCCCTGGATTCCTGGTTCCAGTACCATGTTTAGAGGTGAGCTGTGCACTCGGTTAAGTAATAACAGTCTGCTACTGTTCTGCATGGTTCCGGGGCGTACATATGGTCACCACCCTTGGAGGGTGCCCTCAGATGTTTCTGACTGATGGAGAGCTGGACTCCCAAGTAATCATTTTAATTTTCATGTCAAGAATTGTTGCCATCTAGTTTCTATCCAATGGGTGGCCGAACAGGTAAGAGATAGCTACAGAGACAGTAGATGAATTGCTTGTAATTTTCCAAAAATCCTTGGATTCTGGAGAAGTACCAGAGATTGGAAAACTGCTCATGACACCCATGTTCAAAAAAGGGAGGGAGGCAATAAATACATAAGTATCAGCCAATTCCCACCTAACATCTATTGCTGGAACAGCAATGGAATCAATTATTAAGGAAGTAATAGTAGAGCATTTAGAAAATCATAATCTAATCAAACAGAGTCAGCATGGCTTCATGAAGGGGAAATCGTGACTGGCTAACTTACGATAGTTCTTTGAGAAAGTCTCAACCAGATTGTATAGAGGAGAACCTCTATAGATGTGTTGTATTTGGACTGCCAGAAAATGCTCAACAAGGTACCTCACAAAAGGTTAAGACAATAACATCCCACAGTGTTGGAAATAGTACATTAGCATGGATAGAGCATTGGTTCAGGGCGGGAAATGGTGAGTGGAGATAAGGGGTTCTTTTTCAGTTTGGTGACCTGTGACCATTGGGTTCCATGGGGATCAGTGCTGGGACTGCAACTTTTACAATATGTATTAATGACTTGGAGGAGGGAAGTGAATATATGGCAGCCACATATGCAGATGACACAACAATAGGGGGAAAGGTAGGTTGTGAGAGGAATTCAAACAGATACATATTGATAGGTTAAGTGGACAAAAAGCTGGTAAATCGAATATAAAGTGGGAAAATGCAAAGTTGTTAATTTTGGAAGGGAGAACAAAAGAACAGAGCATTGTTTAATTGGAGAAAAACAGCAGAAAGCTGCAACACAAACAAACTTAAGGATACTTGTACATGAAACACAGGAAGCTAACTCACAGATGCAGCAGGTAATCATGAAGATTAATGGAATGTTAATCCTTATTTCAAGGGAAGTTGGACTACAAGAGTAGGGGAGTCTTACTACAACTTTACAAGATGCTGGTGAGACCACATCTGGAGTACTGTGAGGAATTTTGATCCCCTTATTTAAGGAATGATGTTATTTTATTAGAGGCAGTTCAGAAAAGATTCATTAGGATAACCCTTGGTATGGAGAGATTGTCATATAAGCAAAGGCTAAACAGGCTGATAGGCTGTACTCACTGGAGTTTCGAAGAATGGAGGTGATCTCATTGAAATGTAGAGGATTCTTAAGGAGCATGATACAATGTAAATGCTGAGAGGACTTTTTCCCCTGTGGAAGAATCAAGGACCAGAGGACATAGTCTCAGAGTAAAGGGGCACCAAGACTGAGATAGAATAGCATAGAATAGAATCCCTCCATTGTGGAAACAGGCAATTTGGACCATCGAGTCCACACTGACCCTTCAAACAACACTCCACTCAGGTCCACCCCCCGCCCATCCTATCCATGTAACCTGAATTCCTATGGTTAATCCGGAGAAAGTAAGAACTGCAGGTGTGGAAAGTCAGAGTCAAAAAGGGTGGCACTGAAAAAGCACAGCAGGTCAGGCAGCATCCGAGGAGCAGGAGGGTTGACATTTTGGACATAAGCCCTTCAGAATCCACCTAGCTTGTATATCCCTGGACACTAAAGGCAATTTAGCATGGGCAATCCATTTAACCTGCATGAAGAGGAATTTCTTCTCTCAGAGGGTTGAGTGTCTTTGGAATTCTTTGCCACAAAGAGCTGTTATGGCTGGGGAAGAGTCCAGGCTAGGATATCTCGATTCTTGATCAGTAGAGAATCAATGGCTATGGGGAAAGGGCAGGAAAGTGGATGTGAGGAATGTCAGATTAGCCATGATCCTATTGAATGGTGGAGCAGGCCCGACGGTCCAAATGGCTTACTCCTGTTACGATTTCTCCTGGTATTATGAATACTGATGAGGCAAGACTACATAATAATGAGGACACTAACGCTGAAACTAATTTACGTAAATAGGTTTCTGCTCACTGTCTAGAGTGTGGCGCTGGAAAAGCACAGCAGGTCAGGCAGCATCCGAGGAGTAGGAGAGTCCCTTCATCAAGAATTCCTGAAGGCCTTATGCCCGAAACGTCGATTCTTCTGCTCCTCGGATGCTGCCTGACCTGCTGTGCTTTTCCAGCGCCACACTCTCGACTCTGATCTCCAGCATCTGCAGTTCTCACTTTCTTCTAACTGGTCATTGCCGAGAATCACAACCCGCCGTTTAACATTGGGTTGGAAAATAACGAAAGGTAGCAGGAACGTACGAACACCATTACATGTAGTTTCCTATGCAACACCACGTATTGATTTGAAAATATCTCATTCTTAAAAGAAACAGGGTTAAAATCCTGCAACTGCCCGTTCCACTTGTATGTTATTCTCTGACTGCCTACACAGTGGCTCTATTTATACTTATATTTCTATTTACACTGATAACAGAAATCTGTTTTATATAAACTGCCACAAAGCTCCTGTGTAATCATTAAATCATAGACAGTTACGATGTGCCAAAGTTAAGATAACCACACCCTGGTCACGCGTTGCTGATAGTGCAACAATTGTGATTATATTTTATTGGTCGTGTGAATGTATTTTATCAAACAGTGTGCTGCAGAAAACCAGCGACTCTAGCAGCATTGGTAGAGGGGGAAACAGAATTAATGTTTCGAGTCCAGCGATTCTTCGTCAGAACACATTCTCCACAGCTGCTTCCTTACCTGCTGAGTTTTTGAACACTTTCTTCTTGTTTCAGATCTCCAGCAACCGCAGTTCTTTGTTTTATTTGTAGGAATACATTGTATAATCGTTTGATTGATTATATTTGCAAGTCACACTTCTGCAGCTGCACAATTCCAGCGAAATGAAACAGTTCAAAATGTTTCATACACTGCACGGGACGGATGGAACTACAACAATTGACTAATAAAGTATTGATGTCGTAAAAATAGAATGTATCGTTCTGCTGTAAAAATAATGCCAAAAGAAATCGACAAAGAATTATTTCTGATTTTAATCAACAACGATGTTGAGGTAAAATGGAGTTGGCAATAGGGCAGAGCAGTTCCATCTAAATCTGTACACCGATCATCACTAACCCTCTTACTGAATATTGACGTTGTGCAATTATTGTGTACAAACAGTTATCATAAGAACTAGTTTATTCTGAAGAGTTCAACACATCAATTATAAAACAATTCAGAATTTTCGAATTATTAAAAACACAATTCTCCCAACTATTAGTGGTCTTGTACGTTACCATTTCAGTTGGTAAGCGGCATAGAAGTTTAAAAGTGTAAGATTCTTGTGCATAAAACTTCGTCTGAAGTGGCGTGCAAAATTATTTTACTTAACAAGAATGGAACAACTGCTGAGATGACGGATTGCTCTTATTCCGTTCTCGAAACTGCAACATTTGCGACTATCTGCAACAGGATTTCATACCCATAGGGAATACCCAGAACAGGCCATCACTTCAAAATCAGCAGAGAACAAGCAACAAAATATCAAACCAGCCACGCAACTGCGAAATAAAATGTTAAAAATTCTACATGTACTTTGTAAAGGTTAGGAGAGTGGGCAAAGAAATGGCAGGTGGAATATAATGTGGGAAAGTAAGAGGTTGTGCAATTATTGTGTAGCAAAGATAGAGGCTTAGACTAATGTTTAAACTGGGAAAGGCTTCGAAAATCTGAAGCACAAAGTGAGGTGGGAGTCCTAGTTCAGAATTCACTTAAAGTTAACATGCTAGTTCAGTTGGCAGCGAGGGAGGCAATCGCAATGTTTGAATTTATTTCAAGAGGGCTCGAAAACAGAGTAGAAGTGTACTATTGAAACTGGATAAGGCTCTGGTCAGATCACATTTGGAACATTGGGTTTGGACCCAGTACCTCAGGAATGATGTGTCGGCATTGGAGGAGACCCAGAGGAGGTATACAAGAGAGATCCTGGGGAAGAAGGACTTGTCTTGTAAGGAGTGCTTCAGGCAGCATCCCAGGAGCAGAAAAATCGACGTTTCGCGCAGGAGCCCTTCATCAGGATTCCAGATGAAGGGTTTTTGCCGGAAACGTCGATTTTTCTGCTCCTGGGATGCTGCCTGACCTGCTGTGCTTTTCCAGCACCTCTCGAATCTTGATTCTGATCTCCAGCATCTGCAATCCTCACTTTCTCCTTGTAAGAAGTGGTTAAGGACTTGTCTGTACTCAATTGAGTTTAAAAGGTTGGAGTTGGGGCGGGGAACCTGATTGAAACTTACAGGATACTGAGAAGCCTGGGTAGAGTACACTTGGAGCTGTTCAACTAGTAGGAGAGGCTAGGACCTGAGAGCACAGTGTCAGAGCGAAGTGAGGATCTTTTAGAACTAAGATGAGGAGGAATTTCTTCAGCCACAGGGTGGTGAATCTGGAACTCATTGCAGCAGAAGGCTGTGGAGGCCAAGTCATTGAATGCATTTAAGACAGAGATACATAACAAGTTTCTTGATTGGTAAGGGGTTCAAGGGATACTGAGACAAGGCAGGAAATTGGAGTTAAGAAACATATCAGCCCTGATCGAATGGCGGTCAAGCAGGAGGCTGAAAGAACACAGCAAGCCAGGCAGCATCTGGAGGTGGAAAAGTCGACGATTCGGGTGTAACCCTTCTTCAGGTCCTCTCGACCTTGGATTCCAGTATCTGCAGTTTTTTTTAATCTTGAACCATTACCTTAATGGCCTGAATGGCCCAATTCTGTTCCTATATTTTCTCGTAATTTCAACCATAGCTTCATTTCATAAAATCATGCATTATGTTTCTTGGTAAAATGCAATTCAGAAATTGCATACAACATAGTCACCCCTTGCTGTTCTGTTAATCTAGATGATTTATGGATTTTTAAAATTCGTGAACAGTATGTGACTGTCCCGGGGTAGGCCAGCACATTTGTTGTTCGTCCCTAACATCAATGATACCAGTCAGTTATTTGGATTAAAGAGACGCGCATTGAACATCGTTTAACTCATTGGGTCAATCTTTGGAGTTCAGGCGCTTGTAAAGTAACACGAGAGAGATTGGGAAAAATTAAACTAAATCTGAACCAGAAATCAGCAGCATTTTAGTAGAACCGTTTACTGACTATTTATCCAGGTTGAGACTCAGAAAACCATCCCACTTCAAGTTAGAAATGACACAAAACCAGGTTATAGTCCAACTGGTTTATTTGGAAGAATTCGTTTTCGGAGCGCTGCTCCTCAACCACCTGATGAAGGAGCAGCGCTGGGAGAGCAAGTGCCTCCAAATAAACCTGTTGGACTATAACCTGGTGTTGTGTGATTTTTAATTTTGCACACCCCAGTCCAACACCGGCATCTCCAAATCAGTCCTTCTGGAAAGAAACGAAAAACAGAAATGATGCCAAAGAAATACGTTTAATGGTAAGATTACACGGCGTCTACCATCTGTTCTTTCACACACACACCCTTCCCCACCCCTTTATGTTAATATTTACGAAGAGCAGGCTTTCATTTTGTGAATTCCCAGAGGAGGAGAAACGCGGGTAAATTGAGTTTCTGAATTTAATTCGCCTTTGGATCGTGCGCAGCAATGACCAAGAACCATAATAACATTTTTTTAAAAAACTCCACGTTAGGTTGCCGCCATCAATGAGCTGTTTTAGTTATTCATCATCATTTAATTTCATGTCAAAGATTCAAATAATTGTTAATGAATCTATTACGCGAGAGTCACAATAATAATTTGAATAACCAAGTGAATCTTGTCAAAAGATTGAGGAAACATGCTGAGACTTGGTAATTTTCAGAAATCATATGTTTTTCATAAATATTTGCAAAATACACATTTTCCAGTCCGAATAAAAATAATCAAAGTTGACATCTGCTGTTTTCACGAATGTAATCTTGAAATTGTAGCTGGTATTTCCTAACCAAACGAAAAAAAATACATACTGATTAAAATCAAATTTTCCCGTACAAAATGAACATATCAATTGTGCTGATCAGACTATAACCGAAATTATGTAAGTGTTCAAATCAGGAATGAAAGTGAGAACGGTTCTCGCCTGAGATTTAACCGGATGGTTTGCGTACCTCTCGTCATTTCTGCCTGAGCTGGTTTACTAACAAGTGAATTCTCTCGCTCCTAGCCGCGGTGGCTTCGGGTTACACACAGCTTTTTTACTAATCCTCTCAGTTCGTTTTTCGCTTTTGTTTCTGAATGAAACGCCCACAAATGTCTCCTGGGATCCCTCCCTGTTGAAACCCAGTCACCATAGCAACAACGTGCAATTCCCCACTTTTTAAGCAGTGGATCTGTTGCTGTTTCTTGTGCCTCTGTCTCGTCCTTTGACTTTTTTTAAAGTAACTGTACCGAGCCCAGTTGTCGGTTTAGAATTCCCCTGGAGTTGGGCAAGTGGGTCACATGGTGACTGTGTTGTCTTTTTTAATCCATTTGGTGGCGGTGGAGTTATTGGAGGCGGCTGTGTGGATCCCGCTACAACTCCGGGTTTTGCAGCTTGTAAAATGTGTGCAACACCTTAACGTTGCTCCCGATCAGAGCAGGCGGGACCGGGGGAGAGACAGAGACTTTCAAACCCACCTGAGAGAACGAAAGAGAGGGTCGACACCTTGTTGCATCGCAGACTCCACCGTGGTTTGATCAACCAGAGACCGGGCAAAGGAGGGGGCAACAGATGAGCCAGGGAAAGGGCGAGAGATCGGGGGAAGTCAGCGGGAGAGAGAGAGAAAGAGAGGCGGGTGCTGGCCGCTGAGGGGGATGCACAAGGAAGACGTCTGATGCGCTGAGATGGGAGCCGCTGCTGCTGGTGGCGCCTGCCTCTTTCCCTGGGCGCTGCGCTCACTCCGGAGAGCCTCAGTTGTTGTTGTGGTGGTGGTGGTGGTATCGCTGAAAGTTTGGGAAACGGGAGCGGCTTTAACGCGGATAAGAATCGGGGCGGCGGAGCCATCTTGAAAGGAAATTGGGTTCAAAGTAAAAAAGAAATACAAGGGGAGTGCGGGGAGGGGGCCAGTGGAAATAAAGTCGGTGCAGTGGAAATTAAGTGGGGAGGAGAGAAGGAAAGGGAGGAAAAGTGGAAAGGAAAAGTAGGAGAGGAGAGAACGGGGCAAAGAACAAAAAAAAGCAAGGCAGTAAAAGTAAGGGGCGAGAAAGGGAGGGAAGGTAAGGGAGTGTAAAGAGTTGTATGCAGGGAGACTGGGAGCTGCCAGGATGTAAAGTTTGAGGAGTGTTGAGGGAGAGTTTTTAGTTTGGGAAATGGAAGTCAGCAGCATGTCTGCCCGCTGTCCGCTCCTGTTCACTCTCCTGCTGCACATCCCCATGATAAGCTGCTTGAGCCTCCACCTTTCCCAGGGAGAGGACGCGGGCCCCGGGGCAGAGCCGCCGCCCCCTCTGGCGAACCTGTCGCTGGGAGCGGCCGCCTGGCTGTACCGGCTGGACCGTTCACTGACCCCCGGGCCGCTCAGCAGGTGCCTGGAGCTGGGCAGCCAGAGTGGGGAGCTGAGGCAGACCGAGCCGCTGGACTGCTCGCTGCTGCCCACTAACCCGCTCCCGGTGTACCTCCGGTACCGGGCGGCCGGGCCAGCGGGGCTGCTGACCGTCAGGGCCCGCCTGCCCGTCTATGTCCACGGGGAGGACTGTTACATCAAGTACCGGCGGAAAAGTCCGGGCACCGAGCTCTCGGTCTCGGTGTTACTGGGTCCGGGGGCTGGCCCAAGCCCGTGCCTCGCTGCCGGGCAGCTGCTGCTCAATGTCTGGGATGTGGTGCCCGCTCCCCTCCGGCCTCTCTCCCCCCTCTGCACCAGCCTCAACTCCAGCCGCCTGCTGCTGCTGCCGCCTCTCCGCTCCGGCCAGCTCCTGGCCTCCGGGGATTACTGCCTGGGCAGCGGCAGCGGAGCCGGGCCTGCCGCCGAGCTGCACTGCTCTCGGAGCCCGGCTTCCAGTCCGCAGCCCGAGCCCGAGCCCCTCCTGATCCGGGTGCGGGTGGTCGCTCTCCGGCCGCACGGCCACAGGACTCGGCCTCTCGCCCGCCGCAAGAGGAGCTCCAACCGCAGCCCCCAGTTCCAGTTGCCCAGCTACCAGGTCTCGGTGCCCGAGAACGAGCCGGCCGACACTCGGGTCATCGTCCTCAGCGCCCACGATCTCGATGAAGGGGAGTCCGGACGCCTGGAGTACACCATGGAGTCGCTGTTTGACAGCAGATCCAGTGACTACTTCCACATTGATCCTGACACTGGAGCAGTTACCACTACACAGCAACTCGACCGGGAGACCAAGGACACCCACGTGTTTAAAAGTGAGCTTATGATTTATTTTTTTCGTCCCCGTGTGCATGTTTCATGTTTGTTTTTTTTTCTTCTAACTTCAAACCTTAGAGTTTTGAATCTCGCTGTCAAAGTGAAAATTATGCTTTCAAGAATTTCACAAATAATCTTTATCTCCAAGCGTTCACTCGTTTTCCTTAAACTGGTCCATGCACAACCTGCATCTACCAACTGTCGCACCATGTCCTAAAACGTCCCAGGGTGCTTCAGACGAGCATGACCACACAAATTGACCAGGAGGGAAAAGAACTGCAGGTGTTTTCAGAGAATTTCCATGTCTAAGAGCTTCCCTCCTGCTTCCTGAGTTGGAGCAACTTACATAGGAAATTATTAAATGGTCAGAGTTATAGGAACGCAGGCAGATATTTTCGCGAGTCCGAGTGCTGGAGGAGGTGGGAGCAGCTGAAGCAATGGAACAATTTGAAAATAAGGATGTGAACTTGATATCTAAGATGTTGCCTAAGTGGACGTTACTGCAGGTCAGCAGAACACCCGGAGTGATTGGGACATGGAGTAAGTTAAGGCTGGTAATGGGAGACGAGCAGGAGTGTATTGAAATTAACCCGCTTGGAAATAACAAAAGCAAAGCGGAAGCTTTCAGGAGCAGATGAAGCTATAATTTTACAGTTTAAAATACCTGGTACTGTGCGCGCTGACGTTTGATTTTAAAAGTGTGCATTTTATGTATTAATGTTAATAAGTCATCACAGTTCACGCACCAGATTAGTTTATTTTCCCCTCTGAACATTTTTCTTCCAACTTGGAAACACTAACTCATGATGGGATACAATTGCACAGACAAAAGCCTCTCATCTCTCTCCCTCTGTATTGATCGAGAAATGAACAAACATTTTATATAAACCTAAGCAGTGAGTGCTTTCAGGCTGTTTTACATACAAGCCCTTCAAGGTAAAAATGTTCTGGTATTTCGTTTTGATCTAGTAATAGAATGGAAGTAACATTGTGCAGAAATTGTTTTATGCATCACGCACAGTTTGGAATTGATTTTGTCACTTAGTATTACTAATCTTCTCACTATAATTGTAATATCAGCTGTTAAAAGGATGTCAGCGCTTAATGTTATAGCCATGGAGGAATTGAAAGCCTGATTACAAGATACTAGTCGGAATGAAAACTGCACCAATGTTCAAAATAAGGGCCATCTCTTAAAATATAGAAAACTATTAACTAGAGCAACTAGTGGTATTCTCCTCAGAGCAGACAAGCATGAGAGATGTGCTTGAATTCTTGAAGGGTTTTGAAGTTAAGATAAAGTCCAACTGCTTGCAATGACAGATTGTTAGACTATACTAAAGGAGACAGGTTTCAGTTGATGGGCAAGACAATCAGAAATGACACATGCAAGGCTTTTTATTTTGCTGTTATAATCTGGAATTCACTGCCTGAAGCGATAGTAGGAGCAGATTCAATAATTTCAAATGCAAATTAGATAAGTATTTGAAAAGAAAACATTTGCTGCCTATGGGTTGAACAGGGAATAGCAGACCAATTGGATAACTCTGTCAAAGGACAGGTACGCTGGACCAAACAATCTCCTTCTGTGCTATGTAATTCTATGACTGTGCACGTTTCCTAATAGAATTGTCAAAATCCAAAATATATGTATGATAGAACAGTTCATACAAATCCAACAATGCAAGTTTGAATTTTTTTCTTAGTGATTAAACACTGCTGCAGTCCTAAAATAGAATAAGGGCCATGACGACTATTTGTCAATTATTTCCAACTGATGTCATGACTGAGTGTTCATTATAATGATTGTCGCTTGTAAATGTATTCTATTAGAAAGAAAACAACATCGGTGTGATCTTTTAAATTTAGAGCCATTAATTAACATTTGAGAGTTTATTGATTTGTTGTCAAGCTTATATAAACAAGTAATGATAGTGGAAACAACATATTTGATCTTCCATATTGTCTGTGACCGTGGTGAGCTGCATTAAAGAAAATCTTTCTAAAGACACCATGTAGAAGATATGCATTCCCTTTGACCAGCAGATATGTTTTAATGTAACAGATTACTCACCCCCTATTCAGGAAACGATCAAATCTAATTGCAGCAGAGCTCAGAATTTAAACAGTATTGCCCGTTGATGGAACCAATTTGAATAATGTGCCTCGAGTACATAGCAATTTCTGTGCTAACAATTTTGCTTGTAAAAGTTTGAAAAAGCAAAATACCAAAATATTACCTATTATTACCTTGCCACTTATATTCATTATGCTCTGCAAAGTGAAATGAACTTTATGGCATAATGTGATGTAAATATATCACGGAAAATAAATTGCAATCTATGTAAAGTAATGTTTATTTTAACATTTTCTATTTTGTCCATATTCTGTGGCAGTGTGAGAAAATGAAATGTCATGGGCTTTCATGACAGGGTGGAGAGTGAAATTGCAGACAATGTATTTATTGCTGTATGGGTGGTATTTCATACCTTATAATTTCACAAATTGCAAACAATGCAAAAATCCTTTTCTATTTATATACATGTTTTAAACAATGCAGCTTTATCTTACCTTCAACTATTTACATTTTTTTCAAATCTGATGTGTTATTTTGGATATAATAGTTCACCTTGACACATTTGTATTGCCAAGGTAGACAGTTTTAAAGACACTTCCTTGCAGAAGTCATCTTAAAATGTAGCAACCTGACAACTCTCATGCTGGGTAAAAATCCTCTGGAATTTCCTCTGTAATGGAATTGTAGGTGCATGTGGACTGCAGTGGTTCAAGAAGGCAGCTTACCATCACCTTCTCAAAGATGACTAGGAATGGGCAATAAATGCTGTCCCAACCAGTGACACACACATCCCATAAGCGAAAGAAGGCAAGTGAAAAAGTGTTGGTGCTAGAAATTGAAGTGGAACTGTTTCAGGGATAGTGATATGGGATCCTAAATTTGAATTTTAAAAACCCTAAACATTGTAAGAACAAAAAAGGGAGGTGAAACAAGGAGACCAGTTTCACATTCTTGTTTTGAGTAACAGAAGGAGTGTTACTTCACATCAGTGAGGATACAAAGAGGAGGAGGACCATGGGTCAACATATTTATTTGGGAAGAATCCTTACAGGAGTTTTGATCATACCTGCACCACCAAAATAAAGAAATATAAGGTGTTGATTTATCAGCCCCAGGGATCTCTTTAAATCTCATCCCAGATTATAGCTTTATTTGTTCACTTTTGTATGATTGTTTGCTATTATGTTCTACTTGTATGGTTGAAATGATGTATTTATACTCCGTCTCTTACTCTATTTGGTTCACCTCCGATGTGTAAGTTCATGATTAATAACGTTTATTTTAAAATTGTGCTTTTACATTCCTTTCATTTTTCAGTTATTGTCACTTAGTCTTTAAGCTATGTATCTGTGTTTGCATACAGCTTTTGTATGTGTTTTTGAAACAATGTGTGCTTCTCTGTACAGCCTATTCTCATATGTGTTTGGTATCCACCAAATTGCAGCAATTACCATTAATGCAAAAGAAAATCATTACTAAGTCCTGATCGATTACTTTGGCTGCCGCCTGGTAACCCAAAAATGACCTGTGCCAATAATATTGCCAGACATACAGGAATGTGTTGTGCAAAGCCCTAGACATTTTTTAAAAAAACCTCTTAGAATTAATTGAGTTTTATTTGAATTGTAAATATTTTATTACATAACTGACAACAGCTGGTATTTGCATAAAGTTCTTTTTAACATAGAATGTTTTAGGGCATGTTACAACTATGGGAAAAGGGTCAAAAATGTACACTGAACAAAAAGTATTGGGAAAAGTTAGTGAAATGATTGACTGACTGTATCACGGAATTAAGGTTTTTTTTAAAGGTGATTATTGTTAGAGAGATAGTAAGGCAATAGGGATTTGGAGGCATGGTATGATGGCCATTTCTCTGTGGCTTTGAAAGTGGGCTATATAAACATCTTGCCATTAGGAAGAAATATTCACAATAACAGCTTCAATCTGAGTACAGATGATGCTATGGTACAAGTCATGGAATTCTGTCTCTTCACATCATTAAATGAAAGGACACCGCAGGCATATCACTGGAATTTCCCAGTGTATCAAAGTGGAATGGCTTGCACTTTATCCTGTCTAAAAGCATTTCACTTGAATTATTTTTGAATTGTAATTACTTACTCTGTAGACTCAAGTGGCAGGCAGTTTGCACATTGCAGAATATTACAAGCAGCAATGACGTACATTTTATTGTTTATTTTTGAGGGGAGAATGAGGATCAGCACAGTTGTTAATTGACTTGATCTTATTCAAAAAGTACAGTTGCATCTTTACTGTAATGAGATGGATCATGTCTCTGTATTTTATGGAAGACTGCATCTCTGAAAAGAGAAAGTGAGGACTGCAGATTCTGGAGATCAGATCGAGAGTGTGGAACTGGAAAAGCACAGCAGGTCAGGCAGCATCTGAGGAGCAGGAGAATTGACGTTTTGGGCATTAGCACTTCTTCAGGAATCCTGCTCCTCAGATGTTGCCTAACCTGCTGTCCTTTTCCAGTACCACACTCTCTAGTGTGCATTTCTTGAATTGCAATACTTCTTATTCTCGATCATGTATTTAAATCCTGGAGTCAGCTGAAATCCATAACTTTGTTACCAAAGCAGCCTCATTACTAGAAGGGCAGAGTGTTCATTTCTCTGTAAGTGATGAATTAGGTGGTGAAATGGGCAAATAATGGTGTGTTTACAGGAAGATACAGTCAAATAACTACCACTTAAGGGCCTCAACCAGCCACTGACTGTTACCTGTGTTTCCAGCAGTTGAGAAAAGTGGTAGCCTTTCCAACTAGTAAAGCAGCATGGCCTGCCTGTTGGGATTGAGGAGCGTCAGTTTGCTGCCATCGTGGGGATGATCAGCGAGTAGGGGGCTTGTGTGTATGGGTAGGGAGGAGTACCCATTAAAAGCTCCACACCTGCCTTTCCTCCATTTTTCCCACAATATCTCCATCCTGTCAACCCAACAAATTTAATTTTCTGCTAGTACCTTCAGCTACTAATCTGGACCTTTGACGTGGTACTGCTACTGCCAGTGATTGTTGGTCCTGATTTAAGAAAGCATTTTCAGCTCGAATGAGGCATCAGTGAAGTGTGGTTGGGGTGTGGTCAGGACTCGTTATTAAAATAGCCTGCTCCCACAATTAGTCACAACTAAAAGCAGAAAATAATTACCGAAGAGCAATTGCCGAAGAGGTGGAGGGCTTGAAATTGGGAGGAGTCATGTTCTGATACGCTATGGATCTGAAATGCAGTAATCTGCATTAGTAAAGACATGGGAATAGCTTGTTACCTGGAGATGGGATGTATTTAAGACATTTTCAAAGCTTGTGGTTGAAGATACCTATACATCTACTAAAGAAGTATTTGATTTGACTCTTATTTATTATTAAATTAGTTCCTAACATTGCTCTAATTAAATGCAGAGGTGCTAAACCACTGAGATCAGAAAGTACAAAAATTGATTCCTGACCTTTGCTTCATTGGCTCACCGAAAAGTAGCAGTTTACAACCCGCATTGCAGTATGATTCACCGTATTGTTAGGAGTTTACTATGTTGCCAGCATGACCTTTTATATCACTTATACCTTTCTTTCCTGTTTATTTTAAAGTTACTGCATATGATAATGGAACACCTCGTCGAATGGCTGCTGCCACCCTTACTGTGACTGTCAGTGACACTAATGACCATGCACCACTCTTTGAACTATCTGAGTACAGGGAAGTCATTCGGGAGAATGTGGAGGTGGGCTATGAGGTGCTGACCATTCGAGCAACAGATAGTGATGCACCCTCCAATGCCAATATGCTGTACCGTATTGTCAACAATAATGGAAATAATTCTGTCTTTGAGATTGACAGCAAATCTGGGGTTGTAAGGACCAGAGGAGTCATAGACCGCGAAGTTGTATCTGAATACCACGTAATAGTGGAGGCAAATGATCAAGGAAAAGACCCTGGTCCTCTGAGTGCCACAGCAACTGTTTATATAACTGTGGAGGATGAGAATGACAACTTCCCTCAATTCAGTGAAAAGCGGTACGTTGTCCAAGTGCCTGAAGACGTTTCTGTAAATACTAAAATCCTGCAGGTCAAAGCTACTGATCGCGATAAAGGGAACAATGCTGTAATTCACTACAGCATAGTGAGTGGAAATATAAAAGGCCAGTTCTACATTGATTCTGTAAATGGCAACATTGATATCATCAACCCATTGGATTATGAGACAACCAGAGAATATACTCTTCGAATTAAAGCCCAAGATGGTGGAAGGCCACCTTTAATCAATGGTACTGGTTTGGTCATGATACAAGTGATTGATGTGAATGACAATGCTCCAATATTTGTAAGTACACCTTTTCAGGCCACAGTGTTGGAGAATGTGGCGATTGGGTATTCTGTCATTCACATCCAGGCTATTGATGCTGACTCTGGCAACAATGCTCGTTTGGAATATAGATTGGTAGTTACTCCTCCAGATTTCCCACTCGTTATAGGTAACAATACAGGATGGATTACAGTTGCAAAGGAATTGGATAGAGAGATGACTGAATTTTACACTTTTTCTGTAGAAGCTAGAGATAATGGAATTCCATCCATGACCTCCTCAGCTGGTATCAGCATTACTGTGTTGGATGTAAATGACAACAATCCTACCTTTACTGAAAGGGTTTATTATCTAAGATTGAATGAAGATGCCCCTGTGGGGAGCAGTGTGTTGACTGTTACAGCGATTGATAAGGATGTTAACAGTGTGGTTACATACCAGATATCAAGTGGCAACACAAGAAATCGATTTTCAATAACTAGCCAAAGTGGTGGTGGACTAATCACTTTAGCTTTGCCCCTAGATTACAAGCAGGAAAGGCAATATGTTCTTACGGTTACAGCATCTGATGGAACTCGGTTGGACACAGTCCAGGTCTATATCAATGTCACTGATGCGAACACACACAGACCAGTATTCCAGAGCTCACATTATACACTCAGCATCAATGAGGACAAACCAGTTGGCACGACAGTGGTGATTATTAGTGCATCTGATGAAGATACAGGGGAGAATGCCAGGATAACTTATATCATGGAAGACAACTTTCCCCAGTTTAAAATTAATCCTGACACTGGAACCATAACGACACAAATGGAGCTGGACTATGAAGATCAGGCATCATACACATTGGCAATAACAGCAAGAGACAATGGAATTCCACAGAAATCTGATACGACCTATGTTGAAATCTTGGTTAATGATGCTAATGATAACATCCCTCAATTTGTGCGAGATTTGTACCAGGGCACAGTATATGAGGATGTCCCTTTGTCGAATAGTGTCCTACAGATTTCAGCAACGGATCGGGATTCTGGCCTTAATGGAAGAGTGTTTTATACATTCCATGGTGGTGATGATGGAGATGGGGATTTCTACATAGAGCCCTCATCAGGAATTATTCGAACTGGCAGAAAGTTAGATAGAGAAAATGTGCCAGTGTATAACTTGAGAGCCTTCGCTGTAGATAAAGGTAACCCACCACTTAAGGCATCTGTGAATGTCCAAATCACCGTGCTTGATGTAAATGACAATGCTCCTGCTTTTGAAAAGGATGAGTTTGATATTTATATAGAAGAAAACAGTCCTGTCGGCTCCTCAGTGGCCAGGATCACAGCGACAGATCCTGATGAGGGAACAAATGCACAAATCATGTACCAGATTGTGGAAGGAAACATCCCTGAGGTGTTCCAATTAGATATGTTTACTGGGGATCTCATTGCCCTTACGGATTTGGATTATGAAACCAAAACTGAATATATAATTGTGGTCCAGGCCACTTCAGCACCTCTGGTCAATCGAGCCACAATACATATTCGACTTGTGGATAAAAATGACAATGCTCCAGTGCTTAGGAATTTTGAGATCATTTTTAACAACTACGTGACAAACAAATCAAACAGCTTTCCTTCTGGCGTGATAGGGAAGATTCCAGCATATGATCCAGATGTATCAGATCACCTTTTTTACACTTTTATAGAGGGCAATGAGCTTAATCTTTTGATTTTGGACCAAAACACTGGACAACTTAAATTAAGCCAAGACTTGGACAATAACAGACCTTTGGAAGCAAACTTGAAGATCTCTGTCACAGGTAAGATGGCAATACTCTTTTAAATTGTTTAATGCCTCGTGAAAATGTTATCTTTGTACTCACTGCACTCAGATATAAATTTGTAAGATAAGCAGCACACTACAGCATTATATTTCAATTGTGTTTGAAGTGGTGCTTTAGGTTGGAATGTAAACTCTTGAGGAAAATTTAAGAGGGGCAAATGATCTTTTGCTTGTGTTTTTCTAGGCTTGGAGTTCCATGTTTAATTTATTTGGAATATGGAGTTTGAAGTACACTTCCATAATAGATAGTCATCTGTTTTTTGAAGATTTAATATGATGAAAGGTCAAGAATTTAAGCGCTAACATCTTGAATTTAACATTAAATGGTGTTTTAAGTAATTTCCATTGACTTTGCTACTTCTGAGACTACACCTCAAAATGATAAGTTACATGAACACCTGTGCAGTATGATGTGATCATTAGTTAACTGTGAACTGTTATTCGGAGAAGCAATGCTTGTTTTCAGTTTTCTGACATAAAGATGCAATTGAATGAGACCTATTTGTCTGGATATTTCATTCTAGTTTAGTCTCATTTGTATGTTCTTTCAATGAGTAGTTCTGTTTAAGATAGAATATGTGTTGCAATTTTAGTGATTTCTGGCTTAGTACAAGTTGTTTGCAATTTATATCACCAATTTGTTGGTAGAAATTAATCTCATTAGATTAAGACAGATTTGAATATGTTGCACTTTATCATTACTTGTACATATGTCTTCTCTTTTCTGATTTTTGAAAATGCAATGAAACAAGTAGGTAGCTGTTGAGCACTTGAGATAAACCTGAAATTCAAACGTTGTGCCAGTGTTGGACTGCATTAAGAATCTCAGTGAATGAACTTGATATATTACAATCCTGGAATGAGGTATTAATCTTTCTTTGAATTCAATGCCATTGATAATGATCTTCAGGTAATGTGGTAATTTTGTCAATTCAGCTCATCTCACAGGAAACATTCCAGTGTTTAAAGCCTCTTACTTTTATCAAGTGAAGTGGTGTTCAAGTAGTTTTCCATAATTTTAAGGCAGAAGCGTACTAGCAGTTAGTATGTGTAGGAAATTCATAAACATTCTAGACTTGACTTTAGAATGCCATGCATGTAGTTTCTAATGCAGTTTTTCTTGCAAGTTTGAAAGGAGACTAGGCCATTTTAATATGTTCAAAGCATGTCTCAGTACCTAGAATTCATTTGAGTCTATGTCATTCAGATTTCAGTACCAGGAAGTTTAATTTTGTTCATGGTATTGGACAGCAGCTGAAATTGAAGCTTAGAACAAATCAAACTGTTTTGATTATTTCTTGAATATTTGTTTTACTGCCATTCACTGTTGATTGCCACACTATCTTTGTGAGTAGGCATAGCGTTTGTTTCAAACGTGAACTTTTTTCAAGGAACTGTAATATCTTGCCAGTTTTTCTTGGAAGGTGTTGAAGTGATTGAATTGTCTTTGTAAAGCACACATTGTGTCAGCAGAACATTGTAAAAATGTTTAAAAAGCAAGTGTAAAATTTACAATGAAGGACAATGGGTAGGCAACTTTTTCCTCAGTCTCTCAAATAGTATATAAAATACGTGTTTTTTTGTTATGTTGACTTGAGGCATAAATAAAGCGCTGAAAGAGCCCCCTTATTCTCCATAACCAACAAACAAGGAACAAAAGAAGGCCTTTCACCTCTTTGAGTCTGCTCTGCCATGCAATAAGATCATGGCTGATCTGACCTTTAACCTCCACTATATTTTCTTGCATACCCCGATCATCTTTCATCTTGGTCATCAAGACTGTATCTAGCTCTGCCGGAAAAAATATTTTAAAGACTGCATCCACCACCTTTTCTGAGGATGGAAATTCCAAAGAGACTCAACCTTTAGAAAAAAAACGACATCCTCATCTCTTGTCTTAAAAAGTAACCTCTTATCTTTAAATCATGACCATTTAGTTCTAGATTCTCCCTCACAAGTGGCACCTCCTTTTCCACATCCACTGATCAACTCCTTTCAAGATCTTAGATGTTTCCATGAAGTTGTCTCTGATTCTCTGAAGGATGAAAGCCTAGTCTGTCTAGTATTTCCTCATCAGGTAATCGTCTCCATTCCAGGTAGTCGTGCAGTAAGCCTTCTCTGAACTGAAACTGTGTGGCATTTCCAATTCCTGAGGTATCAGGTTTGTAATTACTTTGGCAGTAAAATGATAAACATAGAGATTTATAAGAACTGTTGTGGATGTTGCATTGTGGCAAATCATTTACTGTCTTATAACTGAGAAAGAAATGGATAAAATCCCTGAATGGTTTAATAATGGCTGTCATAGACTACAGTAAATATAGTTTTGCTTTGTCTCTACAAATTACCGGTGGGGCTGGAAACGGAAAATCTTTAAATTGTATGTTAATTATTGAAATAGTTGTTTTAGATGCGACAGCTTGCATGTTTCCGTAATGCAGAGATACATCTTTCCCATCTCATTGGTATCTAAATATAGATCATACCTTGTGGGTGCCACTGGGCCTCCCTGAGTCACTTGGGTAATTGATCACCCTGGAGACTGTCAACAGCGTTGATGTGTGCTGCTGTGCTAGCCAATGGGTTATTACCTGTTGGGGGTAGGAGTCCTTGATTACGCTGGTAGTGCTTTGACAGTGACCTTATTTGGATACAGTGCAATGTGCTTTAGATGCTTTGTGTATGACTTACTGAAGAGGTGTTGCTGATCAGCTGTTCAGTGACCCAAGTTGTTGTTGCAAGGCTTGCAGAGTATATGATACCTTCAGTGTTGGGAAGTATTCTTTTGTAGAGATTTGAAAATGTCTTAAATTAATCCTTTGACTATGAAAATTCATTTGCTAAATAATTTGTTTGATGACAACACATCAGTTCACTGCTATGTTGAGTGGATGAATATTGATTTTTTTCACGTTTCCTGTCTTGGCCGAACTGTCTCAGGTAGCCTGAAGCTGAATTGCCTGCCTTGACCAATTACTTCTGAGCAGTTGGCTTTAGAGTTTCATTGATAAAGTTCTGGGAATGGTTTATGTACTGAGCTCCTTCATTAGAACAGGGAGAACAAAAAAAAATTATGAGGTTGGTATGTTGTGAACCAGGGTAGCATTCAAACTGCAGTCCATTTGCCATCCTGACCTTATCTTTATTTGTATTCTGAATAGAGGAATTTCACATGACTTTCAACCTTTAGCTAAAATTGTTCTGGATCACCTGTCTCTTTTTTTCCCCAATGCCTGTTTTTCTGTTAACATTAGTTGTAGGTTTAGATTCTTCCATGACGTCCTTTTCCAATTCATTCAGATTCCAGTTCTTGATGAAGGTTAGCATTTGTGGACAAAATGATCTGCACAGTTTTCAAACTGTATCAATTACCATGAAGCCTCTGAAGTGAAATGCCAGGGATAATGTCTTGACATTCCAACAGCTGTGTAACAGGACAGCTGGAAGTAACAGTACACTCAACACATAGATAGCATTTGGCCCTGACAGGGAGAGCATTCAGCTGTCAGTCATAGAGGAAATGTCACAGCACAAGAGTTGCTACTTTTCTCAAATCTGGTGATCTCTTTGTCTCAAAATAGTAGCTGCAAAATAGAACCTTTTTTCTTTTGTCAGTATTTTAAAACTTTAATCTGATTAAGTAAGTATCTGAGATAGACCTTTTTTTTTAAACCAGAACTATCTGAAAGTTAGCTTTTTGATTGACCAATGTTTACAGTTTAGTGGGGCGATAAGGTGGCTGCTTTATTGGAGAGTGAAGTTTATATATTTTGATTTTGATTTTATATTTTTTTCCACTGAAGTTATTTTTGTGAAGGGCCATGTTGCTATGGGTACTGACTGCCTACAGTACAACAAAATCTCACCTTGTGCTTCCACCCACTCCATCATCACTGAGATATTGACACCAGATGCTATCTTTCATCTTTCCAGCCAAAATCAGACATGGGAGCTTCATAGCCATTGCATCTGTGCCATTACCACGGTGATGTTGCTCAGTGAATTACGATAAAATGTAAAGGTCCCTAATCTGACAGGTCTGATATTGAAGATATTTTGATCAATTCTCAATGTTTGAGATCTGTGCACAACATTTTGGTGTATGCCAACAATTCAGTGCTTTTAAATGATGGACATGGTAATTATATGCCACGGAGTCCTGATTAGCCGATGCGAAGTGTAGACTTTTGCTCTCTTTCCAGCGATGGTGTAGTTTTTGCTTGGAATAGTGTTGAAAAATTCAACATTTTCATCTTGAACAATGGCTTGTTTACTTTGTAGTCTTTTAATTGTATCTCTGTCTTCTTTAATGGGAAGTATTTCTAATAGCTTCAATCAAGGAAAGTTTTTTAAAAAACACACCCAGAAAATAAAAAACAGGAATAGCAATACTGCATTTGTACAGAGCCTTACCTTGAAACAAATGAATTAGGAGCAGAAGTGGGCCATTTGGTCCCACATCCCACCTCTGCCAACAATAAGATCATAGCTGCTCTGTTTGTGTTTAAAATTCTACATTCCCATCCAACCCCACGAACCACAGGTTCCCTCGCCTAACAAGAATTGATCCATCCCTGTCTTAATATTATTGCGCAATCTCTCTCGCACCAGCATCTGAGGCAGGAACTTTAGAATGTTGCACACCCTTCAGAGGAAACAAAAATTCTTCTCTCTGTCCTAAAACGTGACCCTTAATTGTTAAATTGTGACCCTCCCGCCAACTCAGCACTCCCACACGAGGAATCATCCTTTCCGCATCCACCTTGTTTAGATTATTCAACGTGTTATACATTTCAGTCATGTCACCCTTAACTCCAGTGGAAAGTAAATTGAACATGTCCAATCTATAAGGAAATCATTCATCCAGGTATCGATCTAGTAAACTACCTCTGACCCTCCTCCAATTCATTTGCGTCCTTCCTTTAAACAAGCAGACCACATTTTACATAGTATTTGAAAGTTGTTTCACCAATGCCTTGTTTAAATGAATTGTAACATCCTTACTTATATTTCCGATTCATCTTCGAAATGACAGTTGATTGTCTTGTTCATATACTGTACCTGCATTGTAGCTTTTTGTAACTCATGCACCTGAATAACTGGATCCTGGTGGAATTCTGCAGGTGTTCTCCATTCTTCTGTCTAAGCAGCGAGAAATAAATTAATTTTAATCTACTTACACTATACTTTTCAGTTGATAATTATAGACTAGATTACATTTTAAATCAAAATGAACACTTTTAAATCCCCAACCATCAAACTCCAGATTTGCACTCCATTTTAATTGTGCTCAGTTTCATCCATTGGGGATGCATCAACAGTTTTCTCTTTCAAGGAAAAATGTTTGAAATGTAGTCAGATGTGACAGTGAATCTGTATGTTGTATAATTGTACCAGGAACAACTCAATAAATGAATGCATAATTACATTTTGGTGCAGTTGATTTGAAGAAGGAATATTGATCAGGACACTGAACATATTCATCGAAGCCAGCAGTCAGGAGAATATGTCGGACAGTGCAGCACTCACTCGATCTGCTCCTAAGTCTGCATAAGGATGAGAATCCCCAATCCTTGATTCAGTCTTATGCGGTATCCCTTGAGGCAAACTTGTCCAATAATTTTGACTAATTTATTCACTCCTCCAATAGATAATTTAAGTTGTACATCAGTTGTCTGTTAATTTAACTTTGTACAGATAATTTTAAATATCTACAGCAGTGCTGCACCACTTGAAGTAAGATTGACTACTTCATTGTTCTCTGAAGATTTTGTTTAAAGGTCTGCAGTGAGGAGCTAAAAGGATTATCTTTTCAGAATCACAACCCTACAGCCATCAGGAAACTAACCCCTTGTTTAGAAACAAATGGATTTTATGGAGTCCAACCACAAGGTCAAAAGTTAAAAGTTGTGACCAAGCTCTATAAATATATGTCTGCATTTTATGGCGAAGTGAGCTTGTCAAGCTGACTTGAGGTGAATGTGCACCATAGGGTTAGCATTGTCATTAAGCCTGATTTCAGTTCTTGTACCAAATGGCATTGCAATCAATTACCAAGCTAATAACACAGCTCAAAGACTGTGAGACACACTTAAATAAAATTGCTTGTCCTGTGCATTTTGATTTGATTTTGTTGTCATTATCATCATGGCTTTTAATATTTATTCTCATGAAACTCTTCAATATGCTATGAATAAAATATTCTAAAATGTTGTTTTAAATAAAGCCCTTATACTCCTCTTTGGTGCAAGTCATGATTTTTCATATGTAGATGAATCTCTCATTTCCATAGTGTGCTTTCTATCTTATTGAAGCCAGCTCATGATAATTTGAAATTGTCAAGTGTAGACACCCAGTAAGTGAGGGATATCCTTTATGCTGAAAATATGTATGGCGTTGATGGTTTATGAAATTATGTATTGATTGATGCTGGCTGTAAAACTGACAAACACTGCAGGTATTGATAGAGCAGGTCATCATGTCCTTAATAGTATCCTAAAGCATTTCCCAAACAATGATTGCCTGTATGAGTGACTGTTTTGTCAAGGAAATTACTTATGTTGATTCAAGGGTAATACAGTGCAGATGCCTAGAGTACTCAGCAGGTCTAGTAATATCTGTGGAGAGAGAGAAATAGATAACATTTTCAGTTGATGACTGTTGGCAAAGTCCTGCAGATGTAGCAGTTTCTAAGTGAGGCAGCTTAAAAAGAATTATTGTTTGCAACAGCAGACCATTAAGATCATCATACTTACTGATTCTGGTAATTATTGTCTCTTTAATTGATTTTTAAAAACTGTCCTTTGTGAAAATTGGCAACGATTTCTTGTTGCTTTGTTGAATGTCTTCACCTCTACTTAATATTTTGGTAATGCAGAAGAAGATAACGCTTGAAGCACCTATTTGAATCACTGTGGGCGGCACGGTGGCACAGTGGTTAGCACTGCTGCCTCACAGCGCCAGAGACCCGGGTTCAATTCCCGACTCAGGCGACTGAATGTGTGGAGTTTGCACATTCTCCCCGTGTCTGTGTGGGTTTCCTCCGGGTGCTCCGGTTTCCTCCCACAGTCCAAAGATGTGCAGGTCAGGTGAATTGGCCATGCTAAATTGCCCTTAGTGTTAGGTAAAAGGGGTAAATGTAGGGGAATGGGTGGGTTGCGCTTCGGCGGGTCGGTGTGGACTTGTTGGGCCGAAGGGCCTGTTTCCACACTGTAAGTAATCTAATCTAATCTAATCTTGTAATATGTTATGAAGTGATTATTGTAACTGGAATATATTTAAAGCTGTTGTGTGCTTTATACAAGATACTCTAATTGCAGAATAGTATTTCAGGCGATCTTCTGTAATTGCTAAATTTAATAAATTGTGATATGTGTTTGTATTTGCCATAGGTTTTCTCAAAGGTTGACATCATATGGCCACCAGAATTCTTGATTCTGCAGAGACTCTGTTCTTTTCTTGTATATGTAACTCATTCATTTCTTTGGAGAACAGTGTGGGACATACAAACTGCCGTACACTTCAGTCTCCACTTCATTTCAAACTACACTAAGCGGAGTTTCTTCCCTCGTTAGTTATGGAATTGTGAATCTCCTAGTTTGGTTATAATTGTAACAATGGCACAAAACTGAAAGAGAGTCATCAATAAGTGTTAAAATGTTGTTGGTTATGTTCAAGTTGTGAGGCGTGACTGACAAATTCCATTTAAGAAATTAGGTACTAAACTGCTCTTTCTTTCATGTTCAACCCATAAACCTTCACAATGTGAACCTAACTCTTCCTGTTGAGGGACTCAAGTACCCCGTTTATGTGCCTTTAATCCTTTCGGAAGCTGTTTTGGTGTGATTCAGTTCCATTGGAATTGACACCATTTATACACCATTCTAATGCCAAGGAACTGAGTCATACATAGCAGATGTGTATATGTTTGATGAAATTTTGAAGACCTATGTTGCTTTTGGCCTCTTGCATTTGAGATTTGTTTTATTTTTGTGGGAGAATTTGCAGACCAGAATATCCAAGTTGCTTTGCTGCACTAAGACCTCAGACTGCCTTTCGACAGCATGAAGTCACAACTCTGAGAGCAAGCTCATGATAACCTTTTAACTTGTTGGCACTTTGGATTGAAAGGCAAATGTACAAAGATTAAAACCATCCTGACTACTGGCATTTTCTGATACATATTGCAAGTGCTGTCTTATTTATATGACACCAGAATTGTAAGAGAGCATTAGCTAGAATATTGATGTAGTATAATCATAGATCTCTGTTAATTATACAGTCGTCCCTCCGTACCCGCAGGGATGCATTCCAAGACCTACCGCGGAAGTCCGAAACCAGAGATAGGAGCGAATCTATTCATCTAAATGGGAAATTTACCTTCCCAGCAATCCCCTAGTCCCTGGTTCCGGAAGGTTCCCTATAATATGTTCGAGCCACAGTAAACCACGGAGAATGATTCCGTGGATACGGGGGTCACCCTGTATAATCTTACATGTTCACTTATTTTAAGTATACACTCAAAGCAAAAATGATTAATTGAATAGCATATAAATGATAAGTAAATAATATGTAAAATGCGAGAGCGTATCAGTTAGATTTTAATAGATGTTTGAAGTTGCTTACTTTTCTGAAGAATAAGATGATATAAAAGTAAGGATCATTTCAAAAAATTTACAGTTCATTACAGATAACCAGCAGTGTTATGACTGAGTCAATAGAATTGATCCCAGTTTAATTTTATCTTTTGTATTATGCAGAATTACAAAAGATAAAGTTAAACTGGAATCAATGCTATGGATTTAGTCATTCTGTCTTGGATGAGGGTGAAAACCAGGGTTCGTGAAGTCCTCATCAGGGGCATGTTGTTTGCAGACGACGCGGCACTGGCAACACACCTGGAAGAGCAATGGACAGCTTCTGAAGAGCCTGCCAGGACTTCAGCTTGACCATCAGCCTGAAGAAGACTAAAGTGTAGGGTAAAGGTTTTGACAGCCCCTTGCCATTACCATCAACAACTACGAGTTGGAGATAGTCCATGAATTTACACACCTTGGCTCCACCATCACAGACAGTCTCTCCCTAGACTCCAAGCTCAACAAAGAGTCTGGGAGAACAAGCTGACTCTGCACACCAAGGTTACAATCTACAGGGCCTACATCCTCAGCACATTGCTTTCTGGCAGTGGGACCTGGAGTCTTTACTCCAGACAAGAGTGGTGTCTCAACACCTTCCACTTTCGCAGCCTGAGCTGCATCCTGTACATCAAGTGGACTGATCGAGTCAGCAGCAATGAGGTCCTGGCCTGCGCCCAAATACCCAGCCTCTTCACCCTGCTCCAACAACGGCGTCTCCGCTGGCAAGACAGCACAAGGGTGGCCCATCTTCATTTCAAAGATGTCTGCAAGAGAGACATGAAGTCACTGAACATGAATGTCGAAAGGTGAGAGGACATTACAAATTATCACTCTCACTGGAGGCTGGAATTATGCAGCGGTCTAAAAAGTGGAGAAGGGAAGCTGAGGCTTGCTGCTGAAGAAAAGCACACCCGCCAAGAAAACAGCACCAGGACAACACTGGAGTACAGCGCCTTCAACTGTAGTCGCTGCTGTTTAGTATGAGGTAACATGCCCCATTTGTATGTGGGATGGCTTCAACAGCATTTATAAAAGGCAAATATGTTTCTACAAGCAATCACGCACAAAATTAAATATTTTTTTTAATCGTAGACACTGATGTGACATGCAGAAACCAATGTTGTGCACAGCAATGTCCCAGGAACACCAATGACATATCTACTTTCTCATTCTTCCTCGGTATACCCATGCACCTATAGAATCGATCTCACTTCAACTACGCACGTACTAAAACTGTAAGATGAATATAGCCCCTGCACAAGGATGACGCACACACATGAGAAAACTGAAACAGAAAAGAATTTAAGTATCATTTTTTAATGTACTCCTAACTTTCTTGCATTGTTACACTAAATCTACAGGGGTGGCCATTAAAGAGATACCTGATCCAGTTCATTATGCAGCTGGTCACAATAAAATCGTCCTGTATTTTGCAGTGTTTCTATCAAAGGAAAGATCATGGCTTGTCTAATGTCACAGTGAAAAAACTTCAGTTCTTTTAAATTGCATGTATTCCAAATCCACCACTGGCCTGGATGAAGCTGATGTATCTCTGATTAGATTTGGGGTGCTTGTATGACCATGCCTGCTTTTTGATGTCCCAGTTTTCCTTTAGTTTAAATATAGTTAATCAACTTATACCCAACGTGTTCAATAAATTTATTCCTTCTTATGTTGGATACTGTTCCTGTAATTGATTGCTATTAAGATATTGGTTTTATATATGAGAACTAGCAGTGGAACATTTTGATCTGTTCTGCTCGTTGTTATCACTTGTCTTGTGCGTATTTATATATGCCGCTTCTGGCTGTGCAGCTGAAAATGTGAATGTTGATGTAATAATATTTCAGTGTTTAACTTTCCTTCCTCTCAAAATTATTTGAAAGGCTTTCTAATGCCAAATCCAGATTTTGTTTGAAATAACCTTGAAGAGCAGCAGTTTATAAAGATCACAAACCAACTACCGAAAAGCTCAATTGCTTGTGTTGGACCAAGTCTTTAATGCCCAGGGCTACATTTACTGAAAATAAAATTGGCACTGATTCTCCTCACTGAGCTCCATATAAACTTGCAGCCAAATCCTGACCACTTAATGTAGTCTGGGAAAGCAGGAGGAATCTGAACAATGAGCTGCTCCAGCAAACAACATGGTTGTAGCTGGTTCATGTCCATCAAGTCTCTTGTGCACATTTGTACTTCTCGAAACCTAAGCTTTGCCAAACTATAACTATGTTCTGTAGACTTCAGTAAATGTTCTGATGGTGAAGATAAGGGGAGTGAGAATATACAGTAAGCAAAACACTTAGAGGTGGATGTTGCTTTATCAATGGCTTATTCTAGGAGGGGGATGTCGGTTATTTTTTAAATTTTAAAACATGGATGCAGGCTTTAGTGTATTAGACATCAAACTAATCAAAAAGCAACCTGCTTGAGTTTCTAGTAAAAATGGTCACCGTGTAACTGGGCTATTTTGATAATTGAATTGCTTCATTGCACAAATCCTGATTTCTCAGTTATTTTCAGTATAAAGTTGGTTTAAGAAGTTATTTAAAAAGTTATCAAAGATTTACTGTGAACATAAAAATAATTTAATGGTAGTTCAGTATGGTTCACTGAGGATATTCCATTGTTGTTTAAGGCTGCATTTCACTTTAGCTGTATTGCCTCAAATTGGCGCAAAACACAGTTTTGTTTTGCTAAGTTTGAGTTCTACATCTATTAGCCGAAAGTGAGGATTGCAGATTCTGGAGATTTAGGTTGAGAGTGTGGTGCTAGAAAAGCACAGCAGGTCAGGAACATCTGAGGAGCAGGAGCATCCACATTTTGGGCAAAAGCCCTTCAGGGATTCCTGATGAAAGGCTTTTGCCCGAAACATCAACTGTCCAGCTCCTCGAATGCTGCCTGACCTGCTGTGCTTTTCCAGCACCACACTCTCAATTCTACAGTCCATTGCCAATCAACTGGAACTGCTGGCATTATTGAAGACTTTGTAATTTTTAAAATAACATCCCTATAGTGAGGAAACAGGCCATTCAGCCCACACAGGCTCTCCAAAGTGCATCCCACCCAGACCCATTCCCCTACATTTACCCCTGACTAATGCACCTAACCTACACATCATTGAACACTGTGGACAATTTTAGCATGACCAATTCACCTAACCTGCACACCTTTTGGTCTGTGGGAGGGAACTAAAGCACCCAGTGGAAACCTGCACAGACACTGGGGATAACGTGCAAACTCTGCACCGAAAATTGCCCGAGGGTGGAATCAAACCCGGGTCCCTGGTGCTGTGTGGCAGTATTGCTAACCACTGAGCCACCATGCCACTCAAGTACGATTATGTAATGTATAATTCGAAGTTTGTGTCAGAATGGTCAAAGTGCAAATTGAGTTTTATGTGTAAGTTTGCGTTGCATTGAATTCATTACAGGTAAAACTTTGTTCAGAATTTTTAATATGCAAGTTTCAATACAGAACCTCATTAGCATGTTCTATTTGAAAAATTGATGCTCTTAAGATCCTGGGGCATTCCATATAACAGCTTTAACATCTCCTGTAGGTGGAACTGAACAAAATGTTCTAACATGCCTGCCTGGTTAGTTGATTTGAGTGTGATTTCTGCTTAAATTTTTATGGGAATTGATCTGGAACTGCGGATAAATGCTGACCTGAAGTTTAACTTCTAAGTGGTAACATGAGGCTGCAGTCCATTATTCATTATAAATGGAAAATCCCCTTCTTTCCTTTTGTTGTGCGCAAAGATCAAAAAGAAAATATACTCGCATCTGAAATGCTTTGGGGACTTATTCATGTCACTACTGGCAAACCTGGCTCGTCCACACGATATGTAGTCTGATACAAGTGACATATTGAGAACTCTGAATGGGCTATTGTTGCTACATCAACATGATTGGAAGGAAGAATTTTGGTTGTTTAAGGCTTACTTGGGTGAGCGTAAACTAAAGAAATGGCTTTATAGGAGTGGCTCATTTTCAGTTAATTTCAACTGTACTGCCTCAGGAGGAGGCTGACCAGATTTTTTAGAAAATTAAAATCCAATCATCCAGCAGCCGGAAATGTTCAGCTGACTGAAATACATTCTGGTTCGAACTATTCAAAGTATGTCATGATTGAGGGAACACACTGCAATGTGTAACACACTTGATTTGTATCCAATTTGTATCTTGGATCCATGGTTTTGTATGTCGGGGACAAATAAATAATTCAACACTTGGAACAGAGACCTACTTTGGCAAAACAATAATCTTTCGATAAGGTGACCATTTTACTAGTGATGAAGCTGTAGAAACTATTATGCTCTCAAAGATTTACTGTGAACATAAAAATAATTTAATGGTAGTTCAGTATGGTTCAGTGGGGATATTCCATTGTTTGCTGTCAGTATAATTGTTCTTTCAGTGCAAAGTCAACTTGAGATTTTGTTTGGTTGGGAACACTGACCTTTATGTTTTATGAGTCCTAGCAAATTGCCTATATTCCTACCTTTCTTACATGCACCTGCTGATGTGTTATCCTGTCTGTTGTGGCCATGTCCTATAATACCAGCTCATATTAAAAGTCAATGTTTAAGTAATCATATTTGCTAGTTCATAAGTTGTAGTGGCAAAAGTGGATTGATGTGGATTTCAGGCTTTATTTTTGCATTTTTGGGAGGAACTGATAGTATGGAAATGATGTAATAATGCTCTGGTTCACTTTTAAAGAGAATAACCAGTAGGTAGATGCCATGTTGGTCAGGCTACCAAGTGAATCCATGCTAGTCCCTGCATATATCAGCTGGAGTGAACATGGTTACTATGGCAAACCAGTGCATGCTACTTTCAAGGTGAGCTGTGATAAGATCTGTGCAAAGACTTGACCACCTATTATATTGCAGAGTTCTTCATACTATTTCTTGTTTCTATTTTTGATTTTGATTTATTGTAGGCACATGCACCTAAATACAATGAAAAGCTTTGTTTTGCAAGCATTGCAGGCAGATCATAGCCAACAAGGACATACAGATTATAGGGTATTTAGACAGAGTAAAGCACACACAAGGTGCATGAAGCAAGATCAACATTAGCGAGATCAATATTATTTGAAGTTAGAGAGGTCCATTCAGCAGTTTAATGGCAGGGAAGAAGCTGTACTTGAATCTGTTGGTTTGTGTGTTCATCTGTCTCATCTGCCTGTTGGAAGAGTTAGGTAGAGAGCATTACCAGGATGGAAGGGATCTTCGATGTTGGCAGCCTTTCCGCAGCAACGAGAAGTGTGAATGGAGTCCATTGATGGGAGGTTGACTTCTGTGATCGTCTGTGCTTCCTTATGGTCCTGTGCAGAACCGTACCAGATCATCATGCACCCAGATAGAATGCTTTCTGTGATGTATCTGGAGAAGTTGGTGAGGGTTCTTTGTGGTCATGTTGAATTTCCTAAGCTACCTGAGGAAGAAGAGGCATTGTTGTGCCACTTTGACTGTCGCATCTACATGGGAGATCCAAGACGGATCTCCCATGTAGTGGGCGGCACGGTGGCACAGTGGTTAGCACTGCTGCCTCACAGCGCCAGAGACCCGGGTTCAATTCCCGCCTCAGGCGACTGACTGTGTGGAGTTTGCACGTTCTCCCCGTGTCTGCGTGGGTTTCCTCCGGGTGCTCCGGTTTCCTCCCACAGTCCAAAGATGTGCATGTCAGGTGAATTGGCCATGCTAAATTGCCCGTTGTGTTAGGTAAGGGGTAAATGTAGGGGTATGGGTGGGATACGCTTCGGCGGGTCGGTGTGGACTTGTTGGGCCGAAGGGCCTGTTTCCACACTAATCTAATCTAAAAAAAAGACAGATTGTCAGTATTGTCATCCTGAGGGACTTGATGCTTTCGACCCTCTCCACCTCCTGCCATTTTGTTAGGAGCAAGGCAGGCTGATCAATGACCTGCGGATCTCAGTTAGCTGTATCTGGTAAAATGCACCAACTGCATTTATATATGCTGTCATACCAATGAGCATGGGCTGAGCAGAAAGTCAGACAATGATGCACCTTTGCAGCAAAGAAAGAAGTTATTTGTACTGAAATGTCTCTGCCAAAACAATCTCAGTCTGGTTCATTGCCATGTTGTTGTCCTATTGTAGCTTTTATTACTTTATCCCTTTAAAATGTTTAGTCATTCCTGACTTACCACCTTCCCATGTTAACTCACATAGCATGGAAATAGACCCTTCAGTCCAACTCATCCATGCCGACCAGATATCTCAAATAAATCTAGTCCCATTTTCCACATTTGGTCCATATCCCTCCAAACCCTTCCTATTCATATACCCATCCAGATGCCTTTTAAATGTTGCAATTGAACCAGCCTCCACCACTTCCTCTGGCAGCTCATCCCATACATTCCCCACCCTCTGAGGTCCCTTTAAATCTTTCCCCTCTCGCCTTACACCTATGCCGTGTAGTTTTGGATACCCTAATCATGGGAAAAAGACCTTGTCTATTTACCCTATCTATGCCCCTCATGATTTTATAAACCTCTAAAAGGTCAACCATCAGCCTTCGCTCCAGGGGAAAAAAGCCCCAGTCAATTCAGCCTCTTCCTTTCGCTCAAACTCTGCCACTCTGTTAACATCTTTGTAAGTTTTTTCTGAACCCTTTCAACTTTTAACTTTTAACAACAGCTTTCCTGTAGCAGAGAGAGCAGAATTGAATGTAGTATTCAAAAAGTCCTATCAATGTCCTATATCGCTGCAACATGACTTTTGAACTCCTATATTCAATAAAGACAAGCACCCAAACACCACCTTCACTATCCTGTCTAGCTACAACTTCATTTTGAACTACAAACCTGCATTCCAAGGTCTCTTTGTTCGCCAACACTCCCCAGGACCCTATCAGGACGTGTTTAAGCTCAACCCTGATTTGCCTTACCAAAATGCAACACCTCACATTTATGTAAATTAAACTCCATCTGCCACTCATTGGCCCATCTGATCAAGATCCCATTATGCTTCTTCACTGTCCACTGCACCACTAATTTTGGTGTCTTCTCCAAACTAATCATTTCTCCTATATTCATATCTAAATCACACATGAATGACTGAAAGTGACAAAAACTGATCATTTAATAATTTAACATGTAAATTTATATTGTCCAACTTCAGTAATTTTTAAAATTTGGCAGTCTGTGTTACAGACTGGTGAACTGCGCCATTTTTCAGCAAGTTTTTATTGAGTTTATGCCACCACCACCTCATTTTATTTCTCAAGATGCATGATTTCTGACGTTACTCCACCACATTGCATTTGCCTCTTGTCTGGCACGTTATGCTAACCTCTGGTTTTGTTTGCAAAGACTTGAATTGGCTTCCTTGCTATTTGTCAAATCCCCTGTTCTAAAGTCGATAGCAATGTTGAAGAAACTCCTTTTCGATATGAATCAATATCAGCTTTCCAGACAAATATGGACTTGCTCCTTGGCTGAGATTTCAGTGGTCTTTACAGTCAGGTCGAGACTCTGGTGGCTTTTAAATTTTGTTGATAATCATAGAAGTACAGAAAGCATACTGCACAGAAGGAGGTCATCAGTCCATCTATAGCTAACTGTAAGACAAAATGTATCCAGCCTTATCCCACTTTCCAAGTCATTTTTTGTACCACTGTAGGTTACCACACATCAATGTATATTTTTATATTTACGTTTGTAAAAGTTCCTGAGGCCTCTGCCTCTGGCATCCTTTCAGGTAGTGAATTCCAGAACTCTGCCATATTCTGGGTGTGGAAAAAAAATCTCTGCAACTCCCTATATTCATTCTACAAATCTCTAAGTCTGCAGCCTTGTTTATTGATGTTCTTCCTAGTCATTTTATCTGTGTCCCCAATAAGCAACATCTAGTTTACCCCCGTTGCAGTAAATTGGGGCAAGTCTTTAATGGGCAAATGATTTTTATACAGTTACAACAGCTAAATTGCCCCATAATCCTAAAATGTTTGTTTCCTATCCATTAACCAAATCTGACTTTGAGGCCTGAGGAAGGATGATTGGACCCAAGACGTGAACTCTGATTTCTCTCCACAGATGCTGCCAGAGCTAAGCTTTCCCAGCAATTTCTGTTTTTGTTTCTGAATTTGAGGTGTCCCATTTTCACTGCTGTTTCAATTGTCATGATGATCCTTCTGTGATACATCATGCTGAATATCTGCATTCTTGCTGAATATCTACCTACTTGCTAAACTTGTGATTTCCTTTTTACAGAAGCTCTATGCAGAGCAGTAGTTGCTATCAGAGCACAAACTGATGACATGTTACAGGATGTAACATGTTGTTTGTTTGCAATCTCGTACTTACATCCCCCTTGTTTCAGGCATGTAACTAAGGGGGTTTGGTAAAGAGCAAATCACATCGCCACCATCTCCATTTCTTGAGCCCATCAAAGAATTGGATTATTTGAGCTCACAATGGTTTGTCTACCTTTCTTTTCTTCTCCTTGCACCAGGATCTGTGAAGAATTAACATTGCGATGTTTATTGGCATATTATCAATTGGGTGAGATTGGTACCACTTTGCAAATAATTTTGAATGGGTTTACACACCAAGTGTTAAATAAATGGGGGATTACGAAACTGTGAAAACATGAGCCATTTAACAAACAATCCAGGTCTTTTTCAATATATAATTTCAGTTGCATCACACTGTAAACTTTTGCTATAAATGCTGTGTCTTACGGTCTTATACTCCATAGCCACCTGATGAAGGAGTAGCGCTCCGAAAGCTAGTGCTTACAAATAACCCTGTTGGACTATAACCTAGTATTGTGATTTTTAACTTTGTACACCCCAGTCCAACATTGGCATCTTCAAATTGTGAAAACATGGCCATTGTTGTACTTGCATGCGTAGTTATTTGTGGGAGTCTAGATGAACTACACTTTGCTTTCATTTATAGGGCAGGTCAGTTTATATTGTTTTTTTTTCTGCATTTCGGAGCAATGTTTTATCGTTTTGTTTTTAGAAATTGTTCTGTATGATGTTATAAAAATTGAATGCACTGAAAAGCTCAGCTCAGCAATATTTTATTTGATTTTTGCCCCTGAACGAGGAATTTGATCAAAAGCTTAAGAGTAGGATACTTGAAGACTAACAAATTAGTTTGTTTTAAAGTGATTGAAGTTGGTAATGCTGCCTGGATTTACTGAAATATTGGTAGAGGTTAATATTTATCAACAAACAGTGAACATGTCCTTACTTCGTTATCATACTTCACAAAAAGTATGTTTTTTGGAGTGGAATGATAAGTAGTGGGGCCTAACGGATAACCAAAGCTCTTGTAGACCCTCAAGCAAGATTTTTCACTGTTTTACCATGCTTCATATTTAGGATAATTGTGCATGTGTGACACCATGACAAAATACAGCAACTCAGATTCTAAGCTAAAATATAAAGGATATAACTGTTTTGAATTTTAAGCAGAAATCAGGTGAGGCTTTTTTTGTTGTTTTACTGAAGGAATTTACATTCCAAGTTTATTAAAATTTAGTTTTGCCAATGGCTCTGGAAAATCAGACTCCTTCATGAAATCTCAGATGATTTTAATTTCCTATTTGCTGAGAATCTGTCATCAAACAATTGTCTTTCAAAGACAAAGCGTGAATCCAAATGAAATTTGGCCTCCAAATTCAATCTTAGCAAATCGCAGCTCATTCATTGTATGACATTTGTTTCTTTCTTTCCAATTAATTCACAGAGTCCCTGCAGTGTGGAAACAGGCCATCCAGCCCTACAAGTCTACACTGACCCTCTGAAGAGTATCCCACCCAGACCCATTCTGCTAGCCTATTACTTCACATTTTCCCCCTGACTAGTGCACCTAAACTACACACCCCACTATGGGCAATTTAGCATGGCCAATTCACCTAAACTGCACATCTCTGGACTGTGGGAGGAAACTGGAGCACCTAGAGGAAACCCATGCAGACACAGAGAATCTGCAAACTCTACACAGTCGCCTGAGGCTGGAATTGAACTCTAGTTCCTGGTGCCGTGAGGAGGCAGTGCTAACCACTAAGCCACCGTGCCACCTTACAACTATTCTCCTTTTGAATTTGGAGACTGATGCTGTGGTAATGGTTTTGGGGCAATGGCTGCATTTTTTTAATTCAGGAGATGTGCGCATCACTGGCTGGGCCAGCATTTATTGATCGTCCCCAGTTGCCTTGAGAAGACGATGGTGAGTGGTCTCCTCTCACCACTACAGTCCATTTTCATGTAGATAGCCTCACAAAACTGTTAGAGAGGGTGTTCGAGAATTTTGACCCACTGACACTGACCTACATGGAGACATATTTCCAAGTTGGGATGGTGAGTGATTTGGAGATGAACTTGCAGGTGGTGGTGTTCCATGTATCTACTGCCCTTGTCATGAGTTTAGGCTATCTAAGGATCCTTGGTGAATTCCCAAGGTACATATTGCAGATGGTACACACTGCTTTTACAGAGTGGTATGGTGAAGGGAGTTGATGCTTAAGAGTGTGTACCAATCGGGAGGACTGCTTTGTCCTGGATGGTGTAAAGCTTCTTGAATATTGTTGGACCAGCTTCGAAATTTGATAACATTTGTGTATGGCCTCCTGTTTTCATAGAACCCCTACGGTGTGGAAACAGGCCATTCAGCCCTTCGTGTCTACATTGACCCTGTGAAGAGCATACCCCCTACCCTATCCCAACATTTCCCATGGCTAATCCACCTAATCTGCACATCCTAGGGCACCAAGGACAATTTACCACGGTCAATCCACTAACCTGCACGTCTTTGGACTGTGGACTGTGGGAGAAAACTGGAGCACCCGGAGGAAACCCACACAGACACTGGGTGGAATGTGCAAACTCCACACAGATGGTCGCTGGAGGCTGGACTCAAACCTGGGTGCCTGGTGCTGTGAGGTAGCAGTGCTAACCACTGAGTCACCACACTGCTTTTTCATTCCTGAAACCCTGTTAACTGTCAAGTGTGTGGTGCTGGAAAAGCACAGCAGATCAGGCAGCAGCCGAGGAGCAGGAAAATCAACGTTTCGGGCAAAAGCCCTTCATCAGGAATTTCCTGATGAAGGGCTTTTGCCCAAAACATCGATTTTTCCTGTTTCTCGGATACTGCCTGACCTGTCGTGCTTTTCCACCAACACACTCTCGACTCTAATCTCCAGCACTTTCCTTATTGTCATCTTGTGTTGCCATATGCATACACTGAGTTTCAAACAAGGTGAGGAAAAGAAGTGTCTCAATGAAATGCGTGGGGGAAAAATGTAAATTCTATTTGTGCGCTCTTGGACTGTTACTTTTTTTGTGAAGAATTTACATGAAATGGGCAGTAATAGTGGCAGCATTTTGGACTTGTGGCAACTATATCAAGTATTGTGAGTGAGTTATGGCAGTATGAGCATTGACACCACTTGTCCTGAAGTCTGGCTTAGAAATGATAATGAGGTAAAAAAAATGACTGCAGATGCTGGAAACCAGATTCTGGATTAGTGGTGCTGGAAGAGCATAGCAGTTCAGACAGCATCCAAGGAGCTTCGAAATCGACGTTTCGGGCAAAAGCCCTTCATCAGGAATAAATTGAAGGCATCAATGTGGACTTCAACAGTTTCCTCATTTCTCCTTCCCCCACCTCACCCTAGTTCCAAACTTCCAACTCAGCACTGTCCCCATGACTTGTCCTACCTGCCTATCTCCTTTTCCAACTATCCACTCCACCCTCTCCTCCCTGACCTATCACCTTCATCCCCTCCCCCACTCACCCATTGTACTCTATGCTACTTTCTCCCCACCCTCACCCTCCTCTAGCTTATCTCTCCACGCTTCAGGCTCACTGCCTTTATTCCTGATGAAGGGCTTTTGCCCGAAACGTCGATTTCGAAGCTCCTTGGATGCTGCCTGAACTGCTGTGCTCTTCCAGCACCATTAATCCAGAATTAGAAATGATAATATCAGTTCAGTACTTCACCAGCAATGGACTAAATTCATCCATTGTACTTTTGTGTGTTCTTTTTTCTATCTTGGCCAAGGTGCTCATATTATAGAATAACTATTGAGAATAGGTATGTATTTTAGTTTTATTTACAATATGGACTAATTTAAAATTTTAGTTTTAAATCATAATCTACTATTGATTTGATTATGATTGTCATTTCTAATATATTTTAAATAATTCTTTGATCTGGACACGATTAACTATATTGTGTTTGACGACGTCTGACTTCACTAGATGTTGTGGGAGTTGGAGTCAGATTGGGTGGCTTAATAGTATGTCAAATACAGTCAGCAACCTCTTAACAATAATACCCACAAACCGCCTTTATTTTTTTCTGGGAGTACATGTTTTACCAACTAAGAACAATAGGACTTTCAAGAAAAGATTGGAATTTGGGTGCAAATGCCTTAATGCATGTGGTTGAATTTATCTGTGGCAATGATTAACTAATGATTGATGTTGCAGCTTTCCCAGCCATAACCATTTTCTATAGGTATTTCAGTAACAAATATCAGTGCATGATCTACAACTGAGCTTAACTCATAGGAGCAGCTGCTGCAGCTAACCCTGGATTTGCCTTGACCTACCTTAACTGTCAAAACTACTCTACAAGACATTTTAACTTTGCTCCAGTTGTTCTATAGCTTCCTTGAAATATTAGGATGTTTTAATATCAAAAAGGTTGTTAAATTTAAAGGATTAGGTTTTTAAATTGAGGCTAGTGCATGTGTAAATTTGGTAGTTACAAAAGCAGCAAAAACAACAGCTTTCACTTTTATGGCAATTTTAATGTAAAATGATTTGAAGACACTTCACAATGATATACTTAAATAGGAATGAGAAAACAAAGGAGATATTAATGAATGCCAAAAGTTACATTGAAAAGGGGGAGCTTAAATGAGGAATTTGAGTAATTGCAAAGCTTGGGCCAGAATAGTTGCCTGTGTTTGAGGGATAAACAATAGATCATAGCTGAAGGAAGGTAGGATTTTTGAGGGGGAGTAGAAATGAGACACTGAACGGCAACGGGAACGGCAGCCTACGCGTCCCAAAACTGGAGGTTCAAATTCCATCTGCGATTGTTCACAGACACGAGGCACTTGAGATATCCAGTGACCTGGTAATTCGGGCCTCCTTTCAGTATAAAGGAGAGTGCAACACAGATACCATTGCGGGACTGCGAGTGCTCAAGGTCCTTAAAGAAATTGAAAATTTCCTACATAGCAGCCGTAACGGCAGCGAGGAGGAAATTGACCCATTGACTGACATCCAAGACATCATGCCAGCACTCCAGGCGGCAGACGCTGGGCGACAGAATCCACCCAACAGGTATGCAGGTCGGAGGGAATGGAAATTCGAAAAGTGGCAAAAACTGGAATGTCAAGGGTCAGGCATCCGGTACTTTAGAGACAACAAGATCTCTAACTCATGGTTAAAAGCAGCAAACCAGCAAAAATCTTCTAGATTTATAAACAGCTTGCTCCTGCAGTGTAATCTATACCTGACAAAAGCTACACTATCTAGAGGAAGACCAAATCGAAACAAACTGTGCCGAGACAATCTCTCACATACCAGGATGCTGCCCATTTGTAAAGAACGCTTGCATAAAACACCATAATAAGATCGCTGACCAGTTGCAAAAACATGTCAGTAAGTATGGTTGGACATCATACGTGGAGCCGAGATTGTTTGCAAAAGATGGCTCCCTAAGGAAACCCGATCTTATATTTAAGAAAGATCAAAAGATTGCGATAGTAGATGTCACAGTGCAGTACGAGAATGACAGTGAGGCACTGGAAATGGCATGGCGTGAAAAAAGTGACAAGAAATAAACACCTGAATGACGAGATAATGGCATTGACAGGAGGCTCGCAACCCAAGCACTTTGGCTTCGCGATGAGCGCATGAGGCAAGTGGCTGGGCATGAATAACTGCCTCATGAAATTCCTTGGCATCGAAAGATTCAATACCTTCGCCCAAATGACATCAAGACTCACGTTGTCACTGACACTCGAATTATTACAACTCTTCAGTGACAAATGAGCAAACGACCGCAAGACCGCGATGGCCCAAGACAAGGATCGGCTAACCCCCACCAATAGACTGACGAATGGCCACCAATGCCCGAGTCTCATAAACCATCAGTACCATCCCGGCCCTTGGCCTGTGGTGATGCTAGAGAGTCCAAAACATCGAGCGATGCCAAGACTCGAAAAAGGCACTCCTGTGAGTGTTTCAAAATAGGAAGGGATGAAAATGATGAAATTCAATTAATGTGGAGCTGCAAGAACAGTGAGCATTGTACAGAAGAGGATATGCATGATGGAGTTTTGAATGAGTTGAAGTTTACTTGAAATGGAGTTATAAAATAATTAAAGCCTGGGTGACAAAGGCATTGATGAGAGTTTCAGCAACAGCTTGCTTTAAGTAGGACTTTAGTAGTTGGTGACAAATACAATCATTGATTTGTTGTCAATCCGTTTGTGTTAGATTATATCACTTAAATCTTTTGGCTTGTGGTATATACACATGAGTCCTGTGTCTGCGTGCATTTCAAATGTATATAGTATTTGCATTGCTGTTGGTTTGTGTTTTGTGTGTGTGCACTTGTGTTCTGAGGAGCGTTACACTTTTTATTGAATGCAGGTGAGGGTTATAACCCTGGTTTATTTGGTGCTGTATCTTTTCTCAAAACTGTTAATACAATACAGATGAGTATGTGAAAGTCTCTATACCTGTACGTTTCCCAGAGGTGCATACATTTCTTTCTCTTTTTATAAGATTAGCTTTTGTTTAGGGATTTGACTTTGAGGAAATGTTATATTTTTCGATGTAGCCTTTCTGAAATTCAGCAGTGTCAATTTTTATGGCATGTCTCTGTCGCATTTTTGTCTATTGAAAAAATGTACATGGCAATCATTATGTGGAGCAAAACTGAAGCTTGAAGTTAACTATCTATTAAAAGATGGAGAGGAAACTTTTTCAGGGATCATACAGTGTAGTTAAGATATAGAATACACTGCTTGGAAATGTGTTGGAGGCAGGTTCAGTTGAAGATTTGTTCAAGGAAATTGGCACTAGGTAATAGAACCAGTATATGCATGATGGCCCAAAGGCCTCTTTTCTGCATCTTAATAATTCCGTGAAATGTATATGGGCTCAATCTTGCAAATTTTTTTTGGCTACGTGTTATATTCATCAAGTTTCATGGAGGATTTTTCTCCACAAGGCCTAGTGAGAGATCTCACACTACCTTCTCAAATTTGCTTAATTAACTACTTACCCTTCCCTGTGGTGTCTCTCACAGCTGATTCTAGCCCCAATTTTCCACTTTCCATTCCTGGAAATACTCTCAACTCACTAGACATTGCCTGAAAGATTGCCCCAGTACCTACACCACTCTCCTTAAAAAAAAGTAACCGTGTACCAAGTATAACATTGGCAGGAGCCACCATGCCATGCTCTTCTTGGCACATAACTGGCATGGCTGACACTCCCTTGCACATAAAACTACATTCTTTTATCTTAGTTGCTGTTTAACCACGAGGCCACACAATTTACTTGTCCTTGTCTACATTTCAACTAACCACCCTTTCCGGGTCACCAAAACTATGTTCCCAATGCCCACTGCAGACCCACATTTTGTCATTTGACCAGTTGGGAAATATCATATACAGGCAAGCAATCAGACAAGAACATGATCGATTTATTTCCAATCAACAAAAGTAATGACTAACCAAATGAACTAAGGCTGCAGTTCATACCCACAAACCAAATACTGGCATGATGACCTGCATCAAACTTAGAATCTACAATTTTCTGCTGCACCCAGTTCTTATCTGCTGGAGCCAGGTGTAAGTCAGGTCAGTGTCCTGGCATGTAGTGCCTGACACAGTTGAGCTTTGTCATGGATAAGGAGAGCTTCCTCTTCCCAATGCTCTCATTCTCCTCTTCAGAAGACAGCTCCCATTCTCCCAGCATCTAACACCATCACCTTGTTTATTGCTCCAAATGGATAGACACGTTGAATTTTATGTTGAGTGTTACCCATCGCTCCACCTAAATACAAACCTCAGCTACGATCCCCCTCCCCCCAGCCTTGAGCATCCCACTGTTGTCCCGTTTCCCCCCTCAACATATTTATTGATTGGGTGACCATTACAATCAGTGAGTGTCAATAGCAAAAATTAAGCGATCTGGTGTGAAAAAATGAATGTTCTTAACCTTAACTGGCTTCACATAATGAATACCTTTCACCTTGTTAGCTGACTTACACACTGAATGCTTCCAATTATGTTGAGCCATTCAACAATATGAATGCTTTTCCACCTTGTTAACTCATTATGCTAGCCTCCAGCACTCTATTGTTAACTGCAAGTTCTTATCTGATCGGAGTCATGCTCAGCTGAACCTCTTGCCTCACAAAACTTTAAAGCTTAACTCTTTCCCTGCCTGCTCATACCCTATACACATTCTTACCTAGCAAAGTTAGCCCAATTTGCACCAACAGTCCTCCTTGCACCCTCCTCACCATTCTCCAAAGCTCGCTGCAGATGTTTGACTGGGTCTGTGATAGTAAGACCTGACTGATCAGATGCTTGACTTCTGTGTTTGAATGCCACTGACTGATGACATGTGATTGCCCTGACTGCTGCTGCTGTTGGCCCTAGAGGGAGGATTGACTAATGCCGACTCTCCAGACTGTAGTGGACATATCCCCTGACCCTGATCAGCCCAAGCCCCTGACTGATGGGATCCTTACCTTTACTGGACTGAGCACTATCCCTCCACATGGTTCCCAGTAAAGTTGGTTTGTTGTATAAATGTGCCGTGTGCTTGCCATACAGGAAGCTGGCACATGCTGTAGAATGGCATCTTGGCATGACTTACAAGATGTCCCAGCATGACGAGCAACCTGACTCTCTGTCTTCACAAAAGAACATGACAATAAAGCAACACTGATATCTTTTAGACGCTTGTTGAAGAACCAACACATTAACAGGCATGGAGCAGAATGGCAAGGCATGGATACTGTGAGCATGCAGGTAGATGCCAAGTGAGCAAATATGAAGAGTGCAAGTACAGAGCCTTGAGATGCAGCCTGATCCAATCTGTGAGTTGGTGGTCTATCCGTGTGAACAGCATGTCCTCTCAGCAGCCTTTCAATGTTAGTTGCTATTGCACCTTGAAATGCAGGTCTGCATTTCCTAATCAACCAGCAAGCAGATAAGAGTGGTACTATGAGGATTGGATGCCAATGTCTGTGGGCATGGTTGTGCACAGCCGATGTGCCTAAGTGGTGCCCCGAGAGGCTATTTTGGTGACCAACATGGAGGCTGTTCAAGGTGAGAAGTAAGCTGAAGTTCCAGGTACTCGTTCAGACTTGCACATTGTGAATTCTTAGCATCCAGTTTGCTCACAGTGGCTGGTATGATGGAAAGCTGCACATCATAGAAGTGAGATCTGCAGTTAATGAGGTCATTAACAAGTAATAATCTCTCTAATAGGCAACTCTGTGCTGTCTAGTAAGAACCTGATCTTGTGCTCCGAACTTAATTAAAAGATGCAGTGATTTGCTGCCGATTTCGAGATCTGGTCTCCTTGCCACATTTCTTGCCATGGTCCACATCATTCAGCCCCACAAATGGAATTTCTCAAAGAGAAGTGCTACAGATCTAATGATTGCACAATGCAAACAGAGGTAATATTTATATGATAGGGCCATTTTGAAGGTTCTTTCTGGCAAAATGAATATATATCTTCTGATAGATGGCTGTGAATTTATTGTTAACTGTATAATATCCATAACTTTGCCTATATGCCAATCAAGCAAATAAGCAACATCATTTTAAATAGATTAAAGAAACTCCCTCTTTCTAAACCAAGTGCAGTTGTCTACTTTTAACTAACACAATGTTTTATAATATTTATGTGTCTCGTAAATGAAGTGCCCCAACCCACTGATAGCAAATGTCAGGAAATGAACTATGTATGTACGTTCTTGAGGCAAATCAGTAAGAGGCATCGGTGAACAATTTGCAGGCCATTCCTGCACCAACTTTTCACATTTGCAAGTTCTATGATCATTATTTTCCTGCTGTTTGTTTTTCATATGCAATAGTTTTTTTTCATTTTATTGGAGGAAGAATGGGACCATCAAAATGATTGAGCAGATCAGACTACCAACATAGCCTTCTATCCCCCTCTCATTGAGGTCTTTTTGCACCCAGTGCATACATTTCACCTTCCTGTTGTGGGAGAGTTGAAACTACGAGATACATGGTTTAAATTAAGGGGTCTTCTATTTAAGATGGAAATAAGGAGTTTTCTTGTCCGAGCAGTGTAAAATCTTTGATATTCTCTTCCCCAGAAAACATTGGAGGCAGGGTTGGTGAAAATGTTTATGGCAGAGGAGATAGACTCTTGACTACGGAAAGAATTGGTAATCTGAGGCAGTTGGGATTTATGGAGTTGAAGGCAAAAGTGAGGCCTGCAGATGCTGGAAACCAGAGTTTAGATCAGAGTGGTGCTGGAAAAGCACAGCAGGTCAGGCAGCATCTGCAGAGCAGGAAAATTGACATTTCAGGCAAAAGCCCTTCATCAGGAATTGGCCAGTTGGTCATTTATCTGTCATTTGATTTAAGTTTGTATCCCTTTGTAAATTTCGCTGGAGGTTCCCTGCTAGTTACCACCTGTGACTGCCTGGTATATCTGACTGTACAGGGCCAAAGATGTCTACACAGTCCTGAGTAATTCTGTTAATAAACTGACAATAGAAGATATTGAGCAATTGGCACTTCTGGTCAGATTTGCATTTATTTCTATCCATGAGCATTAACCAGTGTCCACGCCTGAGAATATAGGGTTTGGAGCCCAGAAAAATGAGAATTTTATGTTAATAATTTGCTATAGTTTTTAATCGTCTCTGGTGGCAGGAATACTCCAGACAGATATGACATTTGAAGCTTTTCAGTTGTTAGAAAAAAGACAGCATTCTTCTGGAAAAAAGGTGACTCTGGAAATATTTGTTTCCAAGTTTGAGAAGAATTGCACCTTCTGTTGCCACTTTTGTCTGTTGATCCATGTCACCGATGTTGCATTGGCCTGTGACGTTTTCACATTGTCCATCCATTCTCTTCTGCAATGATTGAAATGTGTTGTAACATAAAGATCAGTCTGTGTCTGATCCATTGTTTTGTGCCATTTTACTGTTCACAAGGTATTTGTTGAAATATTTTCCAATCTGCAAACTGAAGATGTATGCATAGTCAAAACCTCTGTCTATCTATTCCCTGAAGATTGCAGTTTTGATCAAGGCCGATGAAGTGTTCCCGTTGAGGGAATTGGTGAGTCTGGGTGAGGACTGAATGTGATGGGATGTATTACCAGCTTATTCATTGCTAGGAAATGCTGAACTTCCATTTCAGTAAAAATGCTGTAATATGTTTACAGTTTTGATACAATGAGAAAGGCTATGATAGTTAAAAATCCCACTTTCTCTCAAGGATTTGTGTGTAGCATTATGTTTTGGTAATTGAAAGTTTGGCACATCACTCAGCCTAGGTATCCCGAAGAGCTTTCAGGAGTTAATTGTCTAACTTCTGAAAGTCAAAACGGAATTGCTGTACTTTCTATAGAAATAATCCACGTTCTTTTGCTCAAGAATGAAGAATTTATAATCTAATCTTTTCAAAGCCACTGTGTCTGAAACTGGAGATTAATGTGATAAATGTATGTTCCAAAAATGCATTGGTAAGCAATTTTCATAGTGTGTGCTTTCCTCCATTCTTTTGCATGAGTTCTTCTGAATATTTCCTTTGGTATATCCTTATTAATATCCATTTAATATGTCCTGTGCAATGAATAAACCTATTAGTAGATGTTTTTCTAGAATCAGCAGCTTTTAAAGTAAACCTGTATGGGTGGCATTTTATTTCTTCTGCTTAGGACTCAAGTCTTTTCCCTTCTAAGCTCATGTTAGAAAAGCTGAAAATCACTTGTGTCCTTTGGTACTTGCTGTTATTAGTGTCTTTTAGGAAGGAAATCTGCCATTCTTAACTGGTCTGGCCTATGCATGTCTCCAGGCCATTGGAATGTGGCTAATTCTTAACTGTCCTGTGAAAGTTGGGGATGGACAAGAAATATTGACTGGACAAACAGCACCAACTTCAACATCCAAAGAATTAATATAAAAAGATTCCTTAGCATATTCTTGTGGGAGGGTGGAGAGTTATGTTAATCTGGACAATAGTTATCTCTGTATGAGTATTGCAAAAACATTTTATGTCGTCATTATTGCCTTGCCGTCCAACGGACTATTGCATTTCCCACATCACAACAGCAATTGCATTTCAAAACTTCATTCACTGGGTGCAAGGTACTTTGGGATAAACTTGGTTCTTGAAAAGTCTGTATAATTGTCGGTCTTTGTTTTAGATATACATAATTGGCCCAACAATGTTAAATTTAGACTCCATTGTGTTTGTAAATCCCAATGCAACAGTTCTGAATCTTCATTTCATAGCCTTTCCGAATATGGCGAATTGTCACCGAGTTACTCGCAGTTTGTTCTGTGGATCCCGTTAATAGGAAGCTCAATTAGATAGCCCATTTCATTTTGTTTCCAATCTGGAGACCAGAATTGTTGTTGTGCTTAATAGTTTGCTTTAAAGCTGTTGGTATGACATTGGTTTGGAACTACAGAGCCTGGTTGTTTCAGTGAATTTATGATTTTATTGCCAAGATAAATAATGCAGATGGAGGAGGTGGTGTACAGATGCTGGATTGCAAGCTAGTTGGTAGGGAAGCAACTTCCAATTAATCGCATCATGCTATGATTCAGTTGTACGAAGTTAGAGGATGTTGTAAATCACCATTCCATTAAACTGCCTGTAGTGACATAGATGAAAACTAACTGAAAAATGCAGGAATGCTCTAAGTTGAAAGCAATGTGTGCTCTTTGCAACTTCGTTAAATATTGTGTAATCTCACCATTCATGAGCCCAGAATGTACCAAGCCTTGTACTGTGCAAGTCATAGTCATAGAGTCATAGTCATAGAGATGAACAGCAGGGAAACAGACCCTTCGGTCCAACCCGTCCATGCCAACCAGATATCCCAACCCAATCTAGTCCCACCTGCCAGCACCCGGCCCATATCCCTCCAAACCCTTCCTATTCATATACCCATCCAAATGCCTTTTAAATGTTGCAATTATACCAATCTCCACCATTTCCTCTGGCAGCTCAATCCATACACGTACCACCGTCTGCATGAAAGTGTTGCCCCTTAGATCTCTTTTATATCTTTCCCCTTTCACCCTAAACCTATGCCCTCTCGTTCTGGACTCCCCCACCCCAGGGAAAATACTTTATCTATTTACCAAATCCACACCCCTCATGATTTTGTAAACCTCTATAAGGTCACCCCTCAGCCTCTGACGCTCCAGGGAAAACAGCCCCAGCCTGTTCAGTCTCTCCTTATAGCTCAAATTCTCCAACCCTGGCAACATCCTTGGAAATCTTTTCTGAACTCTTTCAAGTTTCACAACATCTTTCCAATAGGAAGGGTACCAGAATTGCATGCAATATTCCAACAGTGGCCTAACCAATGTCCTGTACAGCTGCAACATGGCCTCCCAATTCCTATACTCAGTGCTCTGAATAATAAAGGCAAGCATACCAAACACCTTCTTCACTATTCTATCTACCTGCAACTCCACTTTCAAGGAGCTATGAACCTGCACTCCAAAGTCTCTTTGTTCGGCAATAGTCCCTTGCACCTTACCTAAGTGTATAAGTCCTGCTAAGATTTGCTTTCCCAAAATACAGCACATCACATTTATCTAAATTAAACTCCATCTGCCACTTTTCAGCCCATTGGCCCATCTGATCAAGATCCTCTTGTAATCTGAGGTAACCCTCTTCGATGTCCACTACACCTCCAATTTTGGTGTCATCTGCAAACTTACTAACTCTACCTCTTATGTCCACATCCAAATCATTTATATAAATGACAAAAAGTAGTGGACCTAGCACCAATCCTTGTGGCACTCCACTGGTCATAGGCCTCCAGTTTGGAAAAACCACCCTCCACCACCACCCTCTGTCTTCTACCTTTTGAGCCAGTTCTGTATCCAAATGGCTAGTTCTCCCTGTATTCAGTGACATCTAACCTTGCTAACCAGTCTCCCATGGGGACCCTTGTCAAACGCCTTACTGAAGTCCACATAGATCACATCTACTGCTCTACCCTCATCAATCCTCTTTTTTTTACTTCTTCAAAAAGCTCAATCAAGTTTGTGAGACATGATTTCCCATGCATAAAGCCATGTTGACTATCCCTAATCAGTCCTTGCCCTTCCAAATACATGTACATCCTTTTAGCACTGCAAGATGATATTTCTGTTTGATGAGAATTGATTGTTTGATTTAAATACTTGACTGGAGTTTATTCTGTTAATTGAAACAGGTAACATACGTCCTTGTTAGTTATTTTTTTTCAGTAACAACTTTTTCATAGGTAAAAACAATGACTGCAGATGCTGGAAACCAGAGTCTAGATTAGAGTGGTGCTGGAAAAGCACAGCAGTTCAGGCAGCATCTGAGGAGCAGGAAAATCGACGTTTCCGGCAAAAGCCCTTCATCAGGCTTTTGCCCGAAAAGTCGATTTTACTGCTCCTTGGATGCTGCTTGAACTGCTGTGCTTTTCCAGCACCACTCTAATCTAGACACAACATTTTCATACTTTGATATCTTTTACTCCCACTAACACCCAGATGTACATATTTAACGCTGACATTAATAGATTCTTGATCAATAAGGGAATCAACTGTTGTGGGAAAAGCCAGGAAAGTTGGATGTGTGAAATGTTGGATCAACCTGAACCTACTGAAAAGGAGAGCAGACTCAAGGGGCTGAATGGCCTTCTCCTGTTCCCATTTCTTATAGTTTTCAAACCTCGAAATGGAGCGAGTGCTGCTTCTTCTGTAAAAAGAAGTCCTGAACAAACGAGCATATTATTTGAAGTGTGAGCCTCCTCATGTTTCTGAACTTAGCCTGAAGTTAAAATTTGCCAGCAATGTGAAAATGAAGACTTCAGTCATGTTAAACAAATGATTTTGAACAATCAGAGCTACCAGCCTTTATACAGAACTTGATCTGGCCTCTCCTGTTCTTGGATTTAATTTGCTTCTTGTGAATAATTGCTGTTTGAAGCATGAAGAGTTCAAAGTTCTGCCATGTTTCCTGATCGGCTGTATATTCAACAGTGAAATCAAACCAAAGTACTGTACACACTGGAGAAACTCAGCAGGTCTGGCGGCACCTGTACAGGGAGAAACCGAGTTAGCATTTTGAGACCGATACAATTGTTTGTTTGGAACTGAATGCTCAGTCGTACATTCAAGTGTTTGTTTTGTGCCTTCTTTTCTGAAAGCTCCTGATTTTTAGCTCAGCATTTGGTGAGCTACAAATGCGATTCTGAGTCTTCCATTAACTAAAACAAATAAAGGCAACACATAGCTCAGTCTGTGTTCTCCATGCTAGCCATTTGCTAGCGGATATTTGGAAACAAGTTGGTCACCTGCATAATCTCTTAAAGCAATCACTTGAGTGAGTTGTGGGGCCCCGAGGAAAATTGAGGATTTTAAAAAGTAACTATGAAAACAGTGATTTGTTCTTGGATAGGAATTTCTTCTTTTCTGTAAAGAATAGCATGTTCTCTCTTGTAGCCACATTTGTTGACAATGTATTGCTCCTGGAAATTTGTGCATATTGTAACTGATAATTCAAGTTCTATTCTTTGTGAAAGACTGGATAACTCCCACAAGGTTAGCTACTGGAATCAAAGGAGCCCTGTTAATTATTTGAGATGTTGAACACTTATCCACTTCCACAAATAATTGCTTTCCTAATGCACCTTTATGTGGAGTGGTGTTGGGACTTTTGAAGTCCATTGACTTAATTTGGTCATTAATGAGTTGTCATTTATACACAATCACTTGCAAATGTGTTGCTACTCATGTAATAACTCATAAACTAAGATGAAACATTTCTGTCCAAGTTTCCATTGCTATAGAATCTACCAGAAGCTCAAATACTAAGAATAATTTGCATCTAAAATGATTAGTGTATTGATCCACAATGCCAGGTGCCACCTCGACTGAAGCCAAAGGTAAGGCTACTAGTAGAAGATAAGTAGAAAAGGGCGGCACGGTGGCTCAGTGGTTTTCTCCTGGTGCTCCGGTTTCCTCCCACAGTCCAAAGATTGTAGGTTAGGTGAATTGGCCATGCTAAATTGCCCATAGTGTTAGGCATAGGGAAATGGGTCTGGGTGGATTGCTCTTCAGAGGGTCGGTGTGGACTTGTTGGGCCGAAGGGCCTGTTTCCACACTGTAGGTTAAAAAAAAATGATATGCATCTTAAATTGAAAAGACTACTGAGAAGCCACAAACAAGGTTTCTGGAATGTTTCTAAAAGCATTTGAACTTCGTGGCACACTTATTACCTTGGCCAAGATGTAGAATATGGTGCAAGGTGAGTCTGCAGCCACACCAGCCCTCGTTGAAATAAAGGTGGTGCTGCATCAGGCACACGCCTCTCCCACGCTACAGCACAAACCCCATCGAGAAGATGCAAGCAATTATCCAGTCATGGGTAGCTTCTCATTGGTCCCCCACAAGTACAAACGTATAAGGAAAATGAGCAAAGGGCAAGCGTGTCTGATCCGTGACAGATAAAAGCCTGCCACTGGCAATATGAGTGAGCGAGAATAAAGACTGGTTTTAACAGACAGATACTTGACAAAGCTGAATATCAATTATGATAAATAATTTTCTGCTACTTGCGTGTACATGACCTGAGTAATCTGCATTTTTGACAGATTTGGCTTGCTGCATGTATTCAAGCTAACTTTAACATTTTATTTGCTTTTTACTTCTACTGCTGACTACACCCTTTCTTGAGGACTACTGTAATCTTCCAGATTGAGAGAATGCCAAAAAGGTCCACTCTGAAAGTTTACCTAATCCAACCTTAAATATAGACACAAGGAAATTAGGAGCAGGAGTAGGCCATTTGGCCCTTCAAGCCTGTTCTGACATTCAATATGATCATGGCAATCATCCAACTCAGTACTTTTTTCCTGCTTTCTCCCTGTACAGTTGATTCCTTTAGCCCTAAGAACTATATCTAATCTCCTTCTTGCAAGCATCTTAAATTACTTCCTTTCAATTTCTTTAAACCCCTTCCTTTCCTCGGCAGGCAGTTTTTTCTGTAAACCTAACCAAGGTCACTTCTCATTTATAATTCTGCACTCACACTGTCAGTGGGACGGTCAATAGAAGGAGATATCAGACAAGCTTGATGCAGAAGGCAAAAGCACAAAGTCACACAGGAACAGCTTCAGGCCATTCAGCCTCTCAGTTGTATCATTGCTAAGCTTCCTGTTTTCTCTAGCTGCCTTGTTCTATAACCTTTTAGGACGAGCAACCATTTGAAATATAAATTGTGAAACTTTCAACCTACAGTCTTGAAGTTTTGAAGGAGAATGTTTGAGGTTTTTGATTGAATCAATCATGTGTGGTATAAAGGAAACAGAGCAAAACTGGACTCAGTGGGAATCAGAGAGCAAACTCTCTGCTGGTTGGAGTCATAACTAGCACATAGGGAGATGGAGGTCAGACATCTCAGCTCCAGGACACGTCTGCAGGAGTTCCTCACATAGTGTCCTAGGTCCAACCATCTTCAGCTGCTTCATCAATGACCTTTCCTTCATCATAAGGGTAGAAGTGGGAATGTTTACCAATGATTGCTGCATTCACAACTCCTCAGGTACTCATGCTGTCCATGTTTAAATACAAGACCTGGGCAATATCCAAGCTTGGGCTGACAAATAGAAAGTAACATTTGTACCACACAAATGCTTGGACATGACCATCTCCAATAAGAGACAATCTAACTACTGTCAATAGTGTTATCATCACCGAATCCCTCACTATCAATATGCTGGAGGTTACCATTGATCAGAAGCTCAACTGGACCAGCCACATAAATAGTGGCTACAACAGCAAGTCAGAGCTTAGGAATGTTGCAGTGAATAACTCGCCTTACTCCTTAGTCTGTCCACCATCTACAAGGCACAAGTCAGGAGTGTAATGGAAACTCACCACTTGTCTGGTTGGGCTTAGCTCCAAAAATACTCAAGAAACTTGACACCATCCAAGACACCATCCAGCCTGCTTGATTGGCATCATGTCCACTCCCTCCACCATCAGTAGCAGCAGTGTGTACTATCTACAAGATGTGCTGCAGAAATTCACCATAGTTCCTTAGACAGCATCTTCCAGACCCGTTTGCTGATGTTCACTCTTAAGGTTCCTTTGTGAAGAATTACTACTTGAATGTGTCCACTCCCTCCACCATCAGTAGCAGCAGTGTGTACTATCTACAAGATGTGCTGCAGAAATTCACCATAGCTCCTTAGACAGCATCTTCCAAACCCATGACCACTTGCATCTAGAAGGACAAGAGCCGCAGATCCTTTCCAAGCCTTCATCCTGACTGGGAATATATAGCTGTTCCTTCAGTGTTGTTGGGTCCATATCATGGAATTCTCTCCCAAATGGCATTTTGGATCAGCCTATAGCACATGGGCTGCAGTGGTTCAAGAAAGTGGTTCTTCATCATCTTCTCAATGCAATAAATGTTGGCCCAGCCAGTGACACCCATGTCCCACAAGGGAATAAAAATAATTGTCATCACCCTGAAGGTTGTATTTAACTTTAGACTTCCAATCAGAGGGAACAGTTTTCCTTTAAAACATGAACCAATTGAGATGTTTACAAGAAATAATGTTTACATCGTTGAGGAAAACAAGCTACACCTCGGCATCTTAATTTAACTTATTGAAGCCCCGGAATCATTCTGGTGAATGTGTACATCACTCTCTTTTCAAGGGTGTCATAACCTTCCTCAAGAGTACTGCCCAGAACTGAATTTACACTCCAGATAGAATCTAAGGGCACTCAGGAATAAATATTGTCATGACATCTCATATTTCTCCCATCCGTTACTACAGTTGATTTCAACCAAATAGGGTGAGGAAACCACCCTGTCTTTTCATTCTTGATTGTTGTTCAGTAACCCCTGCTGGGCATGCATACATATGGATATGACCCGTTTGCTGATGTTCACTCTTAAGGTTCCTTTGTGAAGAATTACTACTTGAATGAACCACCGTAGGACTGTCCACTAGTAGAATGATTGATCAGGCCCTCAATGCTTTCAGTTTGTGTCACAAGTTCCCAATACGACTATTCCGTTGAAGAAAGGCAGCAAAGATAATGCAGAAAAAAGCTCTTTATCACAAGGCGAGAAGCACTTTTGCTCTTGGCTGCCAAATTAAAATCTACTTTTTATTGAGCTACAGAAACAGGGGAAATCTGGATGCTTTTCAAAATGGGAACAATGTATAGTTATCTTTGTTGAGGGGGTGGAGAAAAATAACATGAGCTGTTTCCACAAAGCTGGCAGAGACACCAGTCACACACATGTTTGAATACATTGCTCCAACCAAATCCAAGAGGAGTTTCCATGATCTTCTGCTTAATTTCTGAACTCTATTAATCAGTTGAAAATACATGCCCTTTCTACAATATTGGCTCTCTCTCAGTGGACCTTTTGGTGATGGATTAGAACTAGCATGTTTGCTTCCCGTATTAATATTTGAACAATTGCTCTTTATTAATCTTGTATATAAACAATGCAACAAATATACATACAGAGGGGTCATTTTAACCTTTATCGTCAGGCAAAGATTGAATGACAATGAATATGTAATCCATTGTACAACTTGCCCAACTTTTTTCTTTTATGTCTTGCTTGATTTTCTTTTTTGGACAATGAGCTACTAATTTTCAGTCACCGGTTTCCTGCTCCCCATTAAAATTCCCTGAGGCAGCTCTGTCTCCAGTTTTCAATCTCCTCCACTTCGACTTTGATCACTATGGTGCTGTAGGAACACTTGTGGGATTGAGGAGATTTCTGTTTGATTCAGTCACTTTAGTAGCTTCCCCCTTCACGATAGACTCACTGTTGTGATTCTGAGTTTCTGGCTAAGTGCTAGAAAAAGTGAAGCAATGAGTTCAGCACAATTTCAGAAAAAGACTCTGTTGAACTTTTGACATCAGTTACAAACATTTCCACAAAACTAGCAGCTATCACTTTTTAAAAAAATTAAAAACTAGTTTTGAGCTAGAAAATGTACTAATTTGAGATCTCTGCCAAATGCTTGGTGGATTTCATTCACTTCTGCCTAAGGGCAGAGGTTTAAAGTGAGAAGGGAAAGGTGTAAAAGGGACTTAAGGGGCAACTTTGTTCAGGGACAGGTTGGTGCATCTATGGAATGAGCTGCCAGAGGAAGTGGTAGAGGCTGGTACAATAACAACATTTTAGAGGCATCTGGATGGGGACATGAGGAGCAGGAAGGCTTGAGTCTGATATGGACCAAATGCTGGCAAATGGGACAAGATTAGTTTAGGATATCTGGTCAGCGTGGACAAGTTGGACCGAAGGGTCTGTTTCCGTGCAGTATTACTCTAAATGAGTGGGTTGAAGATGACTCTTTTGGCCATGACTGGTGAAGAAAATTTGGAGCTAAGTCAGCTGTCTTATTCAGACATGGTAATGATGTAGCTGCATCAGAGAAGTTTGTAATACTTCACAGAGTTTTGTTGAGTGACCAGTCAGACTGACTGGGTTGAAAGTAAGGACTGTAGATGCTGGAGATTAGAGTTGAGAGTTTGTTGCTAGAAAAGCACAGCAGGTCAGGCAGCATTCGAGGACCAGGAAACGTCGATTTTCCTGCTCCTCAGATGATGTCTGACCTCCTGTGCACTTCCAGCACCACACTTTTTGACTGACTGACTATCTTAACCATTTGGGTTTCAGTTAATCCTACAAGCTAACTCCCTCCCAGTCAGAGTGGTCCTGACTGGACAAGCAACACAATTGGCTGCACGTTTGTAGAGTACATGCTGCTGGGGTGGCACGGTGGCTCAGTGGTTACCACTGCTCCCTCACAGCGCCACGGACCCAGGCTCAATTCTAGCCTCTGGTGAATGTCTTTGTGGAGTTAACACATTCTCCTCACGTTTGCGTGGGTTTCCTCTGGGTGCTGTTATTTTCTCCTACAGTCCAAAGATGTGCAGGTTAGATGAATTGGCTATGCTAAATTGCCCATAGTGTTCAGGGATGCATAGGTTAGTTGCATTAGTCATGGGTACCTGTAAAGTAATGGGGGAATGGGTCTGGGTGATACTCTTTGGAGAGCCGGTGTGGACCTGCTGGGCTGAAGGTAAAAAGAGGTAAACACCCGCACCAATCAACCACACCGCCCCGTGGCCCAACATTTCAACTCCCCCTCCCACTCTGCCTAAACATGGAAGTCCTGGGCCTCCTTCACCGCTGCTCCCTCACCACCAGACGCCTAGAGGTAGAACACCTCATCTTGCACCTCGGAACACTTCAACCCCAAGGCATCAATGTGGACTTCAACAGTTTCCTCATTTCCCCTTCTTATCTCTCCACGCTTCATGCTCTCTGCCTTTATTCCTGATGAAGGGCTTTTGCCTGAAATGTCGATTTCGCTGCTCCTTGGATGCTGCCTGAACTGCTGTGCTCTTCCAGCACCACTAATCCAGAATGCTGGGCTGAAGGGCCTGTTTCCACATTGTAGGGATTCTGTGATTCTATGATATTTTCAGCCAATCCATTTTCAACCATATTCCTACATGAACTTGAGTTTTTTTAAGGTTGGAAACATTGAACCTGTCCTCAGTTTCTCAGTGGTAGTGAGAGTATGCATTGTTTATCAGGCTTGATCAAGTTTTCAAAATTTATTTTTTCTGTTCTATTCATGGCCTCCCTACAATCTAATATTGCTGAACCTTCATAGTTCTATTATAAGTACTAAACTTCAGAAACCTTCTCCCTTTAAGAAATGTTTATTGCAATTTTGAAATGGTCAGATATAATTTATTACTGGTCATTAATTATGAATGTCAATAAAAGTGAAACCGATTAAACAGAATATTGCTCCGTATTATTTCTCTGCTGTCTGCGTTCTTAAGGGTGGAAATTGCATTTGGATTCCTGTTTAATCTTGAGAGAGAATTCCACATCATTGAGAAATATATCAAGGCAAAGTGCAGAGCATAGTAGCCAAAGGCAGCAAACTGTGGTTATACCCCTCTAATGAAGATGATTTTGAAAGAATGCAGTCAGTCCTGTATACTGCTTAACTTGCCCAATGCATCGCATAGTGTCTGCTATTTCTAACATTATTAACTCCTTGCAGTTGGTCAGTGTGTCTGCAATCTAAGTGTATCACCACATCAATGAGGACTGCCAGATCTTAAACCTGCTGATGCACTTGGCTGCAGCAGGGTCTTTCATCTCATTGGATTTTATTGTTGCACTATGAATTGTATGAATGCATTCTGACTTATCATAAATTATGTATAATCACTGACACTTGCATTATTTGGGATATAGTAATTAGTTTATCAGTATTGTAATCCATCAGACTGACTATCAGGGAGAACAATCTTCAATATGTCTTCACCGTGTCCAATGTATACATTACCAGCTACCTGACAAAGGAGCAGTGCTCCAAAAGCTTGTACTTCCAAATAAACCTGTTTGCCTATAACCTTGTGTTGTATGATTTTTAATGACATTAAAAAAAAATCACTTCAGAGCGATTATAAGACTGCCATCTGATAGATACATTAATTGTCATCTCGATGATTGCGTTGTAAACTGTCCATTTGGACATGTTGCTTTGCTCTTGGTCCATTACAGGGAGGCACAGATGCTCACACTTCACTATACAGTGAAAGAGAGCAAGGCAACACTGGCTAATTGCTGATAGCAGGTCCAGCTGTCTCGAATGTTTACTAAACCTCCAGTTTAAAATAACTGCACATGGCCCCTCATGCACTACAGGCTGCCTTGCACATTGGTTACGTGCTCTTGATATAAGTGGAGAGGGAGTACCAACACTGAATTGAAATCCCTGCATGCCTACAAGGAGCAGTATAATCTTCTGAACGAAGATGGAAAAGAAGCAAGATTCTTTGCACAGGTTCTGAAATAGATATGTACTTGTCATGTTAGTTGAAGTTTCTTTCCATTATAATTAAGTTCATGGAAATTTATGAAGTAATTTCCTGGGTACATTGTAAGACCTCCCTTTTTAAAGTTTGAATGTAAAATTTAAACGTCTACTCCTTTCTGTTAAAATACTGATTCATATAATTACAAAAATCACATTCCACTATTAGTCGGTCACTTTTGAATCACCTGCATTTTAAAATTTCCATTTACTGTCAGATTTATCACTCTTTAGCTGCCAGTTTTGGATACATTTGGTCTGCATTGATAAAAGGGATAAAATTTTAACTTTCTCAAAACATCTACATCCACAGGATTAAAATCCGATCCATGGTTCACTCGTTCTTCTGTTGGGTAGCCTGAATGCTATGCACTATGTACAATATATCTGTCCACTTCAATGGAATCAGAACAATCAAGAAGTAGTTAGAAAATATCAAATTTGTGGGTCCTCAGATTCATAAGTTGACCTGTATTCCAAATGAACATGGTGAATGCTGCAAGTCTAGTTTAGTGGTTTGTATGGAATATAGGTTTAGGGCAAATGAAAGTGGACTGAACTTTTTGTACATCATAGAAATGAATAGTAGGAATCAAATGTAGGGATGATATGTAGAAGGCTCATTTTGTAATCGTTCTCCATTTAAATGAAGAATTCTTAATCTCTGCATTATATCGGAGATTTAAATAGGAAAAAACCCTCTAATGGGAGCCTGCTGCATTGACTAAATAAAGGAGCTTGGGTTACTTCCAGTATTTAAGTGGGATAACTCTATAGTATCACCTTTACATAGCTTATTTTTCTCTCCTGAATAATAATTCATCTCTCTGATCAATAAATTGAAGGTGAGCACTATTCAAGAATAGATTGAAATTTGAACAGACAAGCATATGAGAAATGCATCTCTGAAGAGACTAGAATAATACTTTGTAGTACAAACCATATATGATGCTATGCATTTTATAGATGTCATTTGAGTGTTCTTCTACTTCACTGAACAAATGTGTCCCTAGCCAAGGCACTGCCTTCAGGAAATAAAGGAAAGAAATTTAGAAGGAAAATGGCAACACCAGAGCAGTGCAAGAAGCAACAAATTTGGTGGAATTTGCCAAATAAGCTGTCAAACAGATCTCTGAATACATGGGGGTGGTAGATGACGTCTCCTGAAAATGCACAGGAAAGGTGACTCATGGGGATGACCAATCAGAGAAAAATTGCCCCCATTACTAGAATTAGTGGAGAGTTCCTCCTCTGACCACGGGTTGTTTCTCTCCTGAGCTTGCTAAAAATACAAGGGACAACCAACTTCTGGGTAGGATGACAGGAAAAGGATCTGTGAAGAGGGTTGGAGGAGAAAAGGAAGCTCTGAGCGAGCTTTGTAGGCGGGTGGGAGAAGGAAATTCCATTCTATTGTAATGAACACTGTTTCAATTGTTAAACGTTTTAGTAGCCCTTCTCAAAGGCAATTCGAAGACAGCCATGAATGCTGGTTTAGCCCCAGTCTGCACCAGGTAATGTTCAGGTGATGTGCGTAGAAGTGTGTCTGTTATTTTGGGGGCAGAAAAAAGACATTTGTCGCTAACTTGGTCTGTTGTATTCAGTGTTGAAACAGTTTAAATATACAAATTAATGTTTAATTATGCATTAATTAATGGTGTTGATAATTACTGAGGATGGTGATGGATTTTTCAGTGCAGATACACCGTATTTTAACACACATACAAAAGGCTTTGTTCTAATTTATTTGTATTAACTAATACAAATTGTTTGAAATGACAAAGGAGCCCTGAAAACTAACAAGCATCCCAAGTGGTTAGGGAAGGGAAGTGTTTTGACCCCCCTGTGTATTCCACTAGATTTCAAAGCTTATATGAGGTATGCTGTAGAATTGAATTTCAGAGCAAATATTTTATGAATATGAAAGTGTGCATGCACAAGTTTTTTTTTCTTGAAATCCTCTAATTTCATCAGCTGCTTCATAAGCCCAGCCAAAAATGTTCGATACTGTCGCTTTCAGCAGCCAAGGTTTGATAATAAACTGGCTTTGGAAAATTATTATAATACTGATTATTTTAGCTCATAACCATATTTACAAATACTTAGACAGAAAATGTTCTTCTGTAAAATTAACTCTCAAGAAAATACCAGAGACAGCTCACCTTTCAACCGTACAATTTAATTTTTAACAAATTAATGCTCCCCAACTATCATGCCAATTTGCCACATGATAATTATGCTTCAGCTCACATTGATTCATGCACTGTACATAAAGGATGAGAGAGTCCTACAACATGGAAACAAACCCTTTGGTCCAACTCGTCCAACCAAGTTTCCCAAACTAAAACTGGGCCCATTTGCCACATTTGGCCCATATTTCTCTAAACCTTTCTTATTCAGATTCCTATCCAAATAACTTTGGAATGTTGTAAGGTGCCTGCATCTATCACCTCCTCTGGCAGTTCACTCTACATACAAACCTCTCTTTGTGTGGAAAAGGTTGCCCTTTGAGTCCCTTTTAAATCATTCACCTTTCATCTTAAAAATATGCTCCCTAGTTTTGAACTCTCCCACCCTAGTGAAAAGACCTTTGCTATTCACCTTTCCTGTGCCCTCACAATTTTATAAACCTCTATAACGTCACCCCTCAACCTCCTACACTCCAGTGAAAAAGTCCCAGCGTACCTTTATAATTACAATCCTCCAGTCCTTGCAACATCCTGGTAAATCTTTTTAGAACTCTCTCCAGGTTTAATAATAGCCTTCCTGTAATAACTCCATGGAGGCTGGTATCCCGTCACCAAGTCACCTTACATTTACACATGGCAAGTCCTTGACACTGATCCAGCTTCCTCAGAGGCAACTCTAAATTAACAGAACTTCTGATACTCCTATTTATATGTCAGCCAGGGATCCTGGATTAGACTAGATTTACAGCCCCAATCAGGGAACTCCTATTCTATGTAGTCCACTGGCTGACATTGTTACAATCATGATACTTTCTCTAGCAAGGTGACCAGAACTGCACACAGTACTCCAGAAAGGACATTACCAGCATCGTGTATAGCCTCAACATGACACCTCAACTTCTATACACAGTGGTCTGAGCAATGAATGCAAGCGTACAAAGCATGTCTACCTGTGATGCAACCTTCAAAGAACTATGTACCTTAACTCTTAGGTCTCTCTGTTTGACAGCGCTACCCAGGCCTCTACCATTAATTGTGTAAGTCCTACCTTTGTTTGTTTTACCAAAATGCAATGTCTCACATTTATCCAAATTAAACTCCATCTGCTCCGTCTTAGCCCACAAGTACCACATTTTCAGAATGATTCAATTTTGTGCCCTTGTTTGAAGACAATCTCAAATGTTGAACTTCCATTTTCTTGTAATCAAGTTACAACATTAGTAAGACAGCACTAAGTACCAGCAAGCAGTTCAAGCTGAGAGGCATTGGATCGTTTCTGAATAATGAGGATGCTTTCTGGCGTATTTTCCGAGTTAGATTCTCATGCTGATTTTCAGATCCCCTCATGGCTTCACCCTCCTTGTTTCTGTAATCTTCTACAACCACACAACGTTCTAAGAATTCTACTTACCTCTAATTCTGCCCCCTTGATAATTCCCAATTTTGATAGCCCAATGATTGGTGACCCTGCATTCAGCTGCCTCGATCCTATGCTCTGGATACCCTCTATGAAGCTCTCTACCTACTTGTCTTTCTCCTTTTAAAACCAAGCTTAAAACTGACCTGTATGACCAGGGTTTTGGCTATCTTTCCTAATAATGCCATGGAACTGTCCTGTGGAGAGTCTTGGTATGTTTAATACATTCAACACTGTTTTTAAATGCAAGTTGATGGTGTTGTTAGATGGTTTGGTACACCCTCTGGTCCCCACTGCATTTTTAGTAAGCAGTAAGTTAGTTAACTTGATTGTGTTTAATGACAAATGTTCATTTGCAGGCGAGAAAGGACATGACAAAAGCAAAACATGCAGGTTGATGGTGGAAAGGTCATCAACCTGAAAGTTTTCAGTGCTATCAAATTTGGACTGACTGTTGGGATCAACAAACTTTCTAAAGCTGCTGTCAGCAGTGGCTGGTTCTGGCGTGTCAAGTTTTGAAAGTTCAGATGTAGCCAAGGGCATGTCATAAGGTCGTTGAGATACTTTTGCATGTGGCAACAGCTGGGAAATTATATGCTTGCTTGTAGAACAGGTAATGGGCAACAAGGATGACAGACCCAACAGATACACACATGTCGGCACATAGGGGGAAACCTAATGGTTATATCTGAAGTTGAAACCTAATATTTAAATAAGAAGGACGTGAAGATTTTTCTTTAAGTTTTTTTGTAAAGAGCAATAAGTCTACACCGTGGGTTGCTTCAGTTTGTGTTTTGCTTTTGAAGGAGTCTTTGTCTGACCACTGCCTTGCTGATCCACACAGGCCCATTTTGATCTGATAAGAGACCTAAGGGGCAACTTTTTCATGCAGAGGGTGGTACGTGTATGGAATAAGCTGCCAGAAGAAGTGGTGGAGGCTAGTACAATGTCAACATTTAAAAGGCAACTGGATGGTTATATGAATAGGAAGAGTTTGGAGGGATAAAGGCTGGGTGCTGGCAGGCATGGATGGGTTGGACCAAAGGGTCTCTTTCTGTGCTGTACACCTCCATGACTCTAAATAGAAACTTGATTTGTGCCAAAGTGATCCCTCTTTGGCCTGCCCCCTCATGCTGGACTGAAACATGAACTCCAGCCTGTTTGTGACAATACAGTTCAAGAGATCTTTTTTGATGTTACCTTTTTTGGATGCTGCCTTTTAGCAGGTTTTTATGAGGAGTAGTTAAGCCATAACTTTATCTGAAAAGTAGTAAATTTGTAAGCTCCCCAGAATGGCACTTGGAGGGAAGTAAGGGGGAAGGTGTGGGCGCAACTTTTGCATTTCAAATGAGCAAGAAATGCAAAACTTGAGCCCACACCTCCCCCCTTACTTCCCTCCAAGGCCCCAAGGGATCCTTCCATATCCGCCACAAATTCACCTGCACCTCCACACATATCATTTACTGCATCCGTTGCACTCGATGTGGCCTCCTCTATATTGGGGAGACAGGCCGCCTACTTGCGGAACGTTTCAGAGAACACCTCTGGGACACCCGGATCAACCAACCCAACCACCCCGTGGCTCAACACTTCAACTTCCCCCTCCCACTCCACCAAGGACAGGCAGGTCCTTGCACTCCTCCATCACCAGACCATAGCAACACGACGGCTGGAGGAAGAGCGTCTCATCTTCCGCCTAGGAACCCTCCAACCACAAGGGATGAACTCAGATTTCTCCAGTTTCCTCATTTCCCCTCCCCCCACCTTGTCTCAGTCCCAACCCTCGAACTCAGCACCACCTTCCTAACCTGCAATCTTCTTCCTGACCTCTCTGCCCCCACCCCCACTCCGGCCTATCACCCTCACCTTAACCTTCTTCCACCTATCGCATTTCCAACACCGCTCCCCCAAGTCCCTCCTCCCTACCTTTTATCTTAGCCTGCTTGGCACACTCTCCTCATTCCTGAAGAAGGGCTCATGCCCGAAACATCGATTCTCCTGCTCCTTGGATGCTGCCTGACCTGCTGCGCTTTTCCAGCAACACATTTTCATATTTGTTTAATTGTCTTGCCCTGAAATTAAAGCTGAATTACTGTACTTGGGACACTCATGACTTTTGAAACTTCTCAACTGAAGTGTGAGAAGTCTGTGCAGCTTTGTACAATTCCAGATTTCCTGCAAATTCACTGGGCCTAGGCAGCATCTATTGCCCTTTCTAATTGTCCTGAGTATAGTTAAGAATCAACCATATTGCTTTGGCTTTGGAGTCACATGTAGACCAAATCAAATGGATGTTAATGAACCAAATGGGTGTTTACAACCGTTTTTAGATTAGATTAGATTCCCTACAGTGTGGAAACAGGCCCTTCAGCCCAACAAGTCCACACTGCCGCTCCGAAGAGTAACCCACCCAGACCCATTTCCCTCTTACTAATGCACCTAACACTACGGGCAATTTAGCATGGCCAATTCACCTAACCTGCACATCTTTGGACTGAGGGAGGAAACTGGAGCACCCGGAGGAAACCCAGACAGACACGGGGAGAACATGCAAACTCCACACAGACAGTCGCCTGAGGCTGGAATTGAACCCAGGTCCCTAGCACTGTGAGGCTGCAGTGCTAACCACTGAGCCACCGTGCTGCATAAATGGTTACATGATTATATTTAAAAAATGGAATAAAATGGCAGTGAATTCAAATTTCACATTCAGTGGGACTCGAGCCATGTCCCTAGAGCATTAACCTAGCGTTTTGGAGTGCTAATCCAGTAACAGTCCCACTATGATACCATCTCCTTTTCCCACAAAATGAAAGTTTGCACTATATTGTAATGCTGATCGTTTTAATTTTGTTCCTTCGTGATATTGTAATGTGAAACCATTTCCTGCTAATTCTGACTGAAGGCTGTATAAAGGTTCAAAGATCCTTCCTTAGAATCTAGGAACAACAAGGATTTTGTTTCAGTTTTTAAAAAGTTCTGATGCATTCTTTGGTGAAGTCCAATCGTCTTCATTTCATTTGTAAAAGAAATAGATCAAATTCCATCCACTTCCTTATTCTTCTGAAAAAAAGGTAGACATTGAGGAGTCACTGAACGACAAGAGATCTTGGTAGTCCCTTGGTTCCTATATCATTAATTTTGTGAAATAAAATTCTGAATTACAAGATTTTATTCAGATTTATAGACCTTTGTCATTGGAGAGTATAATGTTGAATTGAAATATAAATATTTGGGGCGAACGTAGCCTCATAATTGGGCAAGAAAATGTACAATAGGTATCCTCAATTAGTTGATGTGCATGATTCCTGTTGGAGACTGTCAATCTAACACAATCTGTTCAAATACTTTGTGAAATGTGGAATTATTATTTTATGTCTCCTAAGATTAGAGTTAATTACTGTAATTATAAATCCCAAAATAAATTGGTTTGACCTGGTTTAAGATGGATTGAATGGAACCTTGAGTTGGATTTTATGTGATCAAAACAGTGGATTTTCACTGTTTTATGAGAAGTAGAAAAGTGCGCAGGCTAAATTAAGCTGTTTTGTTAAACTAGTCTGTGTAATAACTGAATCACTAGGTTATTTTTATCGTTATATAAACTGATTCAGTATTACTCTGAAGGGGTATTAATAACTTGATATACCTCCTGCATTTTAGACTTAGTTTAAACAATTGTTTTTTAATTTGTCTGGCCAAGTATTTACTGACACAAGTTGTTCCTTACTTCTTCTCCTTATTACTTGAAGTTTAAAATATTTCTCACCTGTCCCCTTTACTTATGAGTCAGAACATGTACATAACTGAATAAACTTTGAGTCACACGGTACACTTCCTCCTTGTTGCTTGAAACAACACACAATAAGGTCAACAAAAATGATATCTGATCGTTCACTTACAAAAGTGCCATTGTAGATTTGTTAAGAGTCTTGTATACATGCACTGTCCTGCTTCACTCTGTGTTGTTATTGTGGCACTTTACACACAAGCTTACGTGTCCATTGAAATATTTAAGGAGTAAAATGGCTCCTTTAATGAGAGTAGAATGTCTATCTCCTACATAGTTAACAAACAGCCAGCAAAATTGCATGTGTGCAGCTATTTGAAAAGTGACAAAGCACTACTCTGATTCTTGTTGGTTTTAACTTCACAAAGAAGTTGTGAGGACTGTTGCAGATTGCACAATTTGTTATCATCAGAGAGTTACACTGATATGACTGCCTTCTCAAATCAACAATAATCTCCCAGTCATCTGAGAGACAACCATCCCCATACTCCAATAAGATAGTTAAATAACAAATGAACTGATAACAATGCCAAACATTGAAGCATGATCCAAAATCATCATTCCTCATTCCTACTCCATATCAGGGAAGCACTGTATTTGTAATGGAGATTTAACACTATTCTCCCACTAAAGGGATAAACTGCTGAAAAATGTATAGTGCTCAGGGCAGGCCAACAGAGAAATTGAAAGGCTCTGGTCTGCTGAATTTTCCTTAGAGACAAGAAAAAACTGCAGATGCTGGATTCCAAGATAAACAAGCAGGAGGCTGGAAGAACACAGCAAGCAGTCAGCATCAGGAGCTGGAGAAGTCAATGTTTTGGGTGTAATCTGGGCCTGGATACGGGTGTTTAAGCTCTGCATTTCTGGGATTGCTATCCATCCTGTAGCACAAAGCACTTAATAAAAAGCAAAACAGCTTGACTAGAAACGTTAACTCTGATTTCTCTCCACAAACCTGCTGAGCTTTTCCAGCAATTGCTGTGTTTAGCACAAAGCACTTGCTACATCACTGAGAACCAGGAAGTACACTGCTGTGGAAGAACCAAATGTTAGGGGTAACATGATCATCTTGCCTGCTCCTCTGCCCTCACCCTCAACTCCCTGGGAGATTAAGAAACACTGAAAACGGACTGAAATGAGAAGTAAAGAATTGGAAATCCAATGACATGAGCATTGAGGCAAAAAAAGTGTGTTGGAGGAGTTGATTATAAGCAGCTCATTATCAGTCGACACTAGTGACAAACCAGGAATGTTCCTCCTGAATCGCAGAATTGTTATGGTACTGTATGAGGCCATTCGGCCCCTTGTGTTTACACTGCTTCTATTACCTAATGTTAGTCTCCTACATTTTCTCTATATCCCTGCACATTGTTTCTATCCAAATGACCATCCAATGTCCTCCTGATGGTCCCAATTGAATCTGTAAAATCCTTAAAATTTCCAGATAGTGCCTTCCATTCTGTAATTACTTGTTGTGGGAAAAGGTTTTCTTTTTCACATTCACCCTTTTGCGTGTCACTTTAAATCTATGCACTCCCATTCTTTTTCCTTTCTGAGTGGGAACCACTTCTCCTTATCTGCTACATCCAGCCTGCTCATGAGTTTGAAAACCTCCATCACATCTCCTGTCAGCCGCCTTCTCTCCAAGGAGAACAATCCCAACTTCTTCAATCCATCCTCCTAACTGAAGCTTCCTGTTCCTGGAGCCATTCTTGTAAATTGCTTCTGTACTCTCTCCAATGCATTCACATCTTTCCTTTAATGTAAGCAATACTCCCTCTGGGGTCTCACAAGTGTCTTGTAAAAGTTCAACATCCCGTCCTTTCTCTCATACCCTGTGCCCCTATTAAAGTTGGAACACTAAGCTTTATTACCTGCTCTCTCCACCAGTCCTGTGACCATCAGTGATCTTTACACATATACACTCAGGTTCCTCTACTTTTGCACTCCCCTTGGTATTGACTTATCCATTTTATATTATCTTTCAAAATGATTCTGACCAAAATGCATCACCCCTCACTTTTCTGCATTGAATCTCATCTGATACCTATCTACCCACTCCACCAAATTGTCAATGTCGCTTTCATGTACTGAAAGCATATTACAACACTGGTTGTATTTTCTGTGACAAACTTCACCCAACAAAGTACTTTGCCTCCGTCTCTGTTGATAAGTGTATTGTAAGCATTATGTTCATGACAACAGCAGAAATTTAAATTAGTTATTCAACACCTCGTTCACATTCAGCAAAGTTCTGATGACCATTTTGTGCTGTAACAATTGTTCTGAACAAGTAAACAGCTGACGGTTTAAACCTAAGTTTTCTTTTGTTAGCCAGATGGGTATTTTACAATGTTTTGAAAGTTTTTTTGTTTAGTTAATCTGCATCTTTTTTTTCTTTAGTAATGTTGTAAAAACCATCTCCCAAGGTGAGAGTGCAGGATTAATTATTAATGCATGCCCACATTCCAATGGGGTTAATGAGTCCCTCACTGAGCAGGACTTGATCACACTGATGTGTGAGCAATGTGCTGCGAAGCTTGAGGAAGATTTATTTCATGAAATTTTTGCGTCTTGTGATGGGGCGAAGGTTTTTTGGCACAAGGTCTTTGAAATAAACACACTATTTCCTAACTTAGATGACCATTCTTAACTGACAGAATGATCAATGATTGTTGTGAATGATACTTCTTCTGAGCCAATGTGAATGAGCTTTGTGAGGACATGACAGGTGGTTGTATTTTTTTTTAATATTCACTTGTGGGCATCGCTGGCTGGCCAGCATTTATTGCCTGTCCCTATTTGCCTTTAAGAAGGTGGTGGTGACCTGCCGCCTTGAACTGCTGCAGTCCACATTGTATAGGTTGACCCTCAATGTCCTTAGGGAGGGAATTCCAGGATTTTGACACAGTGCAATATTTCCAAGCCAGGTTGGTGGGTGTTCCCATGTATTTGCTGTCCTTGCCCTTCTAGATGAAAGTGGTCATGGGTTAGGAAAATGCTGTCTGAGGATCTTTGGTGAATTTATGCATTGCATCTTATAGATAATGCACACTGCTGCTGCTGAGCATCGGTATTGGAGGGAGTGGATTCTTGTTGTTGTGGTACCAATCAAGCGGGCAGCATTGTCCTGGATGGTGTCAAGCTTCTTTAGTGTTGTTGAGGATGCACTTATCCAGGCAAGTAGGGAGTATTTCATCATATTCCTGACTTGAGCCTTGTAGATCGTGGACAGGGTTTGGGGATTCAGAAGGTGAGTTACTTACCACCGTATTCCTCGTCTCTGACCTGCTTTTGTAGCCACTGTTTATATGGCAAGCCCAATTGTGTTTCTGAGAAAAAGTGTGGCACTGGAGCAGATCAGGCAGCATCCAAGGAGTAGGAGAGTCAACATTTCGAGCATAAGCCCTTCATCAGAAATATGTCTGAGGGAATGGGGGGGGGGGTGGGGGATGTGGATGGAGAAATAAATGGGAGGGGTTTGGGGCTAGGACAGCAATAGGTAGATGAAGTTGGGGGGTGATAGTGATAGATTAGATTACTTACAGTGTGGAAACAGGCCCTTCGGCCCAACAAGTCCACACCGACCCTCCGAAGAGCAACCCACGCAGACCCATTCCTCTACATTTACCCTTTCACCTAACACTACAGGCAATTTAGCATGGCCAATTCACCTAACCTGTATATCTTTGGACTGTGGGAGGAAACCGGAGTACCTGGAGGAAACCCACGCAGGCACAGGGAGAATGTGCAAACTCCACACAGACAGTTGCCTGAGGTAGGAATTGAACCCGGGTCTCTGGCACTGTGAGGCAGCAGTGCTAACCACTCTGCCACCGTGCTGATAGGTTGGAGCAGAGGGTGGAGTGCATAGATGGGAAGGAAGATGGACAGGTAGGACAGTTCAAGAGAGTAGTGCCAAGTTTGAGGGTTGGGTCTTGGATAAGGTAGAGGGAGGGGAGATGAGGAAACTGATGTTGATTTCACCATTTCCCCCCCCCACCCCACCTTCATCTACCTATCGCATTACCAGCTACCTTCCCACCCAGCCCCACCTCTTCCCATTTATATCTCACCAACCTTGCCTCAGTCCCCTTGCCCAACAACTCTACCCCCCCGCCTCCAAAAAGTCCCGATGAAGGGCTTATGTTCGAAATATGTTTTCCAGCGCCACACTTTTTGACTCTGATCTCCAGCATCTGCAGTCCTCACTTTCTCCCAGTTGAGTTTCTGGTCAATGGTAACCCAAAGGATATTGATAGTGGGGATTTTAGTGATCGTAACACCACTGAATGTCAAGGGGCAGTGGTTAGATTGCCTGGCATTTGTGTGACGTGGTTGTTACTTGCCTTTTGTCAGTCCAAGCCGAGATATTATCCAGACTTTGTTGCATTTGAACATGGACTGCTTCAGTATTTGAGGAATTGTGAATGGTGTTCAGAGCAGTCATCAAAGGGGATGAGCCAAAGAGCAGGGAAAAGTCGATTGATACTGATGGTGTAACATTCAGAGCAAGCTTGAAATATCGGCCTGTCTTTGAACCATCCTGAGAGGGGATTTGAAAACACGCTTCACATTTGACTGTTGATGCCTTGTTTGTTCACAGCTGGTTGTATTTGGACAAGTGAAAGTGTTGTCTTAGTGTTGAAACATTCTCCTTATTTTGTTGCTCAGAGTTTGGTCAAGTGTGCTGAATAGTAATTAAAATAACCTTCACTAGTGATGAAGAACAAATATACACAAAAGTGCTCTGTGTTCTCTTCAGCTGGCTTGGATGTTATTGATTGCAAGACAACAGTTTTAATAAATTTCTTAATGACTGACAGTTATTGAGTTTAGCAAATAAGCAAATGTGTGCAAAAGTTTGCCACAGGAGATTAAGACCATATATAGCATGCTGGCATCCTTGCCTGCTTCAAAAAGTGTGGTGCTGAAAAAGCACAGCCAGTCAGGCAGCATCCAAGGAGCAGGAGAGTCGACGTTTCCAGCATAAGCTCTTCGGCAGGAATGTGTGATTAAGAGCTTAAGCTTGAAACGTCGACTGTCCTGTTGCTTGGAAGCTGCCTGACCAGCTGTGCTTTTCCAGCATCACACTTTTTGACTCAGATCTCCAGCATCTGCAGTCCTCATTTTCATCCTTGTCTGCTTGATCTGCTGGAAATTAAGAAGGATGTGCAGTTCCAGATCAGGATCACGGTGTGAAATATCCAGAGGAACTGCACATTGAAACTTGCCCTCTTTGGAAAGAAGCTAGTTTGAAAAGGATTGCATTTGCTCCCAGCTGACAACACAACTTGCTGCTTCAGTGCTGATTTCCCCTGCCTAACCCACATCAGTTCCCCACAACAGCAGCTCATGATGTCCCTAACAGTCTGACATGACTCTGTCCTCATCAGTGAGTCATACCTCCCACTTCACTATAGTTACAGCAGCAGGACAGCGCTGTGAATATTTGGCTCATTCTCCTTTGTTTTGTGACTGGGCAAGTATCATCAGAATGTCACAAAATGATGGATGGGTGCAGGCTAGAGCTAATTCACTGTTCGTCATCTGCATTACAATACTTCCAACTCAGTCCGCACTAGCCTGGGTAGGGTTCACAGTATTTGAGCATAGAGTCTGAATTGTTAATCCAAAAATAATGTTTCTTTTCACATTGCTCTTTTCTTTTTTATCATGAAAGCACTGACTCTGACTCTGATTTGGAACCAGAGGTACTTGTAGCCTTTTGATCCCCAGCAAAGCAGAAATTCTTCATCTATGAACCCCAGTGTCAGGAAATTATCCAATCAACCTACAACTAATGCCCAGATAAGGCCCACCTACATATACTTTATGTTGGGATCACTAATGGGAAATCCCTTTCCTATCTCAATATCACCTGAATCTAATTGTACTGCCCAGTTCGTGTCCTGCATGAGACCAGTTCACAAAACAGCAACTACTGATTAAATCTGGTATCCTCCTACCAATATGCTTTACATTACATTCAGTAATTCCAGACCTATTTAACTGAACTGTCTTCCTGTAAAATACAGGCTGGATTCTGAAACCATTGCCATTATGCTTGCAATATTGAAACCTCATTGACTTCAACATTTAAAAAGGTGTAGTGCATTACATCTAATAATTTGGAGATTCCTTTACAAAATATTTACCTTGTTCGAAATATGCTTGAGGATATTGTGTAGGATGCTATCACTTAAATTCTAAACAGGATGGTAAAAAAGTTAGACTGTTGGCTAGAGATTGATTGTGCTAAGTCCAGTCTTGGAATGTGACTGGCACATCCCCGAGAGAGAAAATGATAACAGGGAATAGACCAGTAGAAGGTATGAGGAAGCCATTGCACGCAAGCTTCAAGAAATATTCATGCATCCAAGCTGGTTGTAAAAACAAAAATTAATTTTAAAAATCACAGGCAGCCAGTAGACAGTGCAGCCTTCCAGTGAAGATTAGCCTCATTGAAATACTTCCCAGCCTCTCTCTCTTAACAGTTGGCCAATACTACGTTTTCAGTCCATTAAAAAGGATTTGGTGCAGAGTGATCAGGATGATACACAAGTCTTGGGGACTGAGTTGTGAAGAAAGGCTAATGCTGGAACAAAGACTTGAAGGGAAACATGATATATGTCTTTCATAGTAATACAAGCTATCCAGGTATAGTTGACGTAAGAAAGCTATTTAACTTGGATAATGGGTACAGACCAGAAAAAATGTACAAAACTTGCAAGCCTCAAAAGATGTCAAATTGGAGACAAAAAGACCTACAGTTTAGTGAATGCATGGAATAGGGTCCCAGAGAATTTATTGATCTGGGTGAACTGGCAGCTTTTGAAATGGAGTAGGTTCTTCCTGATTTTGCGGCCATGTGTACAAGACTTGCATCTCAATGATCAGTTTGCTGTACTGTTAAAACACATAGGGTGCAGCTCCCTACTGGTGCTTGACTGTACACTTGTACTACACCAAACAAGAAATGAGCAGGAAATTTGCCAGTGAGCATTTTGGCCTGCACCCCTGCATGGAAACTGAACTTGTTCTAGATTAGATTAGATTACATTACAGTGTGGAAACAGGCCCTTCGGCCCAACAAGTGCACACCGAACCGTCGAAGCGCAACCCACCCCCCATACCCCTACATTTACCCCTATACCTAACACTACGGGCAATTTAGCGTGGCCAATTCACCTGACCTGCACATCTTTGGACTGTGGGAGGAAACCGGAGCACCCGGAGGAAACCCACGCAGACATGGGGAGAACGTGCAAACTCCACACAGTCAGTCGCCTGAGGCGGGAATTGAACCCGGGTCTCTGGCGCTGTGAGGCAGCAGTGCTAACCACTGTACCACCGTGCCGCCCACACTATCATCTATCATCTGAAAATAGAATTTTGCTGGAGCTAGGAAGTTTGCCAAATTATTTTGCAAAAATTCAACACTGAATGCTGATGGTTGGAAATGATAGCAAATAAATGCACAGAGATCAATGTCTGTTATATGTGTTGTCTAAATACATTCTGTTCACCTGGTGAGGAGAATGGCCTTTACTTCTAGTGTTATGAAACAATCATTTTTAATATTATACTTCAGGTATATTGAATGTGAATGAAGTAGTTGAGTTAGTTTCACCCAGAATCAATGCCTGGTTTTGTGACTGTGATTTGAGTCCTGAAGACATATTGTCATCACATGACTGGTCTCCTGGAATGCCAAGAAACTAGAACTACTCAACTGATTTATGTCCTAATTGGCAGAAAGGTTAGAAAACTGATACCTGAGATAACAGTGCAAGCTCTACTTCAGCTCTTAATATTTTTAGCTACAGGTGAGTCTTTTGGTTTAAATATCGTGACCCGATGGTGGGATGACCTTCCTATGCGAGAGCAAGTTTTTTTTGTAACAAGCTAATAAATCCTTTTCTTGTGAATCAAATTGGAAGAAAGAAAAAAAATTGTCTCTGTATCATGTTCTTTAATTCCTCATTCACTCTCTGAACTGCACAAACCAGTATGAAAGTGTTTGTTAGCAGTTTTGCTGCTTGTGATTTCACAAAATGTAGTAAAGAACAACATTGGATATAATTTATATGAATTTTTTTTTAGATTTGCAGCATTTCCTATGTAAAGGAAGTAATTTGGGTGATTAACGTTTCAATTGCAGTTCATACTTTTTCATATTCATTAAGTCACACAGCATGAAACAAACCCTTCGGTCCAACTCGTACATGCTGATCAAGTTCCCAAACTAATCCCATTTGCCTATGTTTAGCCCATATCCCTCTCAACCCTTCCTATTCACGTACTTGTTCATTAAATGTTGTAACTGTACCTGCATCTACCACTTAGAGTCATAGAGATGTACAGCACGGAAATAAACCCTTCGGTCCAACTTGTCTTTGCCGACCAGATATCCTAAACTAATCTAGTCCCATTTGCTAACGTTGGGTTCATATATCCCTCTAAATTCTTCCTATTCATATACCCATCCCAATGCTTTTTTAAAGCTTCCACCATTTCCTCTGAGCTTAATCCAAACACGCACCACCCTCTGTGTGAAAAAGTTGCCCCCTCGTCCTTTTTAAATCTTTCCCCTCTCTCACCTTAAAGCTATATCCTCTAGTTCTGAACTCCCCCCATCCCAGGGAAAAGACCTTGTCTATTTATCCTATCCATGCTCCTCATGATTTTACACACCTCTATAAGGTCAGCCCTCAGCCTCCAATGGTCCAGGGAAAACAGCTGTAGCATATTCAGCCTCTCTCTGTAGCTCAAACCTTCAATCCTGGTAATACCCTTGCAAATCTTTTCTGAGCTCTTTCAAGTTTCACAACCTTTTCCGATAGGGCAAGCAGAATTGCACACACTATTCCAAAAGTGGATTAACCAATGTCCTGTACAGCCGCAACATGATCTCTCACTTCCTCTTGGAGTTCATTCCATATACGTATCACCCACACCCTCTGGAAAAGACCTTTGCTTTTCACCTTATTTCTGTCCCTCATGATATTATAAACCTCTGTTACCCCTCAACCTTCTACGCCCCAGAGGAAAACAGTCCCAGCTTCTCCTTCTAGCTTAACCCTCTAGTCCCAGTAACATCCTTGTAAATCTTTTCTCCACCCTTTCCAATTGAATAACAGTAAATCACATTGCACCTGAAAAATAACCTTCTGACTTCCTGATGAACTTTAGAAATTCTAATGGCTCTTGTTCAGAGAAACAAGAACAAGCATGTGCCTCTCCATTCATTATCACTTCAGTTGTATTTTTCATAGTATTCAGATATTCTTTTTGTCTTGAGACAACAAAATGTGCATGTTGGTTCAGTGGAGAAATGCACGTTGTTAATCAAAAACGGAAAAATTTGATTTTAAGGAAGAAGTTTACATTAAGTCCACGCCTTTTTGAATAGAGACCTAGATTGGGACCTTTCTTGAAGCAAATTAACAGCTAATCAGATGAAGATATGGGACAACAAGCACAGAGAAAAAGTGAGTTCAAAATCTCCAGTAGACATGAAATCATTATGTGAAATTAAGTCAAATGTTCAGATGCCATATGAGTCTCCCTTGTGTATGTCTCACACCTTCCTTTTAACACACCGGTGTCATTTTAATCCATCCACATCCATTTTCACCACTTTGTTTAAAAACAAATGTTGGCGTAACTGTGTAAGAATTAAGGAGAATTATTTAAAATAGCGTTCGTTATCCTATTTTAAATATTGTTTCTGTATCCATGTATTCAACAGAATGAGAAACAAAATGAACAGTTGAAGCCACTATCCAAAATAAATTGCCCAGTTGCATTATATGAAAATTCAGTGTTTGAAAGTGGGTGTTTTTTCTCTGGCATATTTTCTGTTCTTTATTCAGCAAATCCTTATTCTTGGATTATTTGCTTGATCCAGTGAGGAAAACCTAACTCTTTTTAGTCTTTTTTTTTCAGCTCTGGATTCACTTAATCTGCCACCCAATATGTTAAAATTCTTTATTCAGCAAATCCTTATTCTTGGATTATTTGCTTGATCCAGTGAGGAAAACCTAACTCTTTTTAGTCTTTTTTTTCAGCTCTGGATTCACTTAATCTGCCACCCAATATGTTAAAAATGTTAAACAAAAAAACCCCCCCAAAGAACTACAGCTGCTGGAAATCTGGAAAATGCCCCAGAATTTCCTGTTTTGGTTCTGAAGAAGGTTCTCTGGACCCAAAAAGTTAACTTTCTGCTTCTCTTTGTCTCCAGATGCTGAGTTCTTCCAGCAATTTCTGTTTCTGCTTGAAATGTGACAGTTCACATGTAGCATGTGATGTACTTTGCAAAACAAGGATCACAGCACATTATGCCACTCTATTCAAATATTCTCAAAAGTAATTGAGTATGATTAAAATTGATTCTATGACAAAATGTCTTGTAATCCTCAAACATCTGCAAACTGTAATAGAATTACACTGCAACATTGCCCACAAAATAGGATTATCACTGTGCCCAGTTTTCTAAGTATGTGATTACTTTCTCCTCTTTCTGCTGCATGTACAATATGGACTGGCCTTTCAATGCACAGAAGGCATTTCATAATTTGTAAGGTAGGAAGAACTTGGATAGTGCCCAAGTTGGCCTGCTGATGTCTTATGACATTGAACTTAGTGAATATATCGTACAGAAATTTTATATAACGTGTTTATATCTAATGTCAGAGATATTCTAAATCTTTGCATTAGTATATTGGAGGAATCTGTGTACCTTCACCTGAGACTTAACTATCAAGAATTTGAGTTCAATAAGTTTGAATAAAAGCTGCTGTTATAATGAGCTCTGTCCAGTTTATAAAGATAATTCCTTCTTGTTTTAAAAATTTCTTTGCATTGATATTTTCCAAAAACGTTTTCTGCATTATTTTCCCTTTTCCTTTTGAGTGCTGATTCAAGATTTTTTAAATGTAATTTGAAAGTGAATTTACAATGGTGGATCAATTCTGATAAACTTCTTAGAGATGTGTTTGTGCCCTGATGTGGTTTAGTTGGAATTCTTGTCTTCAGGATAATAGGATTACAATGGTAATCGTTGTGTCAAATTAATTGTGTTTAATAGCAGCCCTTTTTTAGGTCTGTCTTCAGAATTGAGGCTGACATATCTATGTCTAGATTAGAGTGGTGCTGGAAAAGCACAGCAGTTAAGGCAGCATCCGAGGCAAGGGGAAATGAGGAAACTGTTGAAGTCCACATTGATGCCCTGGGTTGAAGTGTTCCCAGGCAGAAGATGAGGCGTTCTTCCTCCAGGCGTCTGATGGTGAGGGAGCGGCGGTGAAGGCAAGTTTGATATCTTTCACATTGTTCAAGCTCCTTGCTTGAAATTGTCAAGACTTATCCCATAATCAAAGATGTTCCTTACGTCATGAAGCGTTTGATTTACTATACCTTTTTAACTCTTCATGATCTGAATCTGGAATTTTATGCATGGGAAAATGACTGACCTTCCTCAAAACGTATAACACAGTTTCTTGAACTTCTGTAGCAATAGTTGGAAGAAGATAAAAGTAATTTCCTGAGAATTTATTCAATAACAGACTACATTTATGGATACTCCTGGAGTGTATTTTGGGTGGTAAGAATAGATATCCTGCTGTTTTATGGCTGTTGTTATGGTGACTCAAACTTTCTCTTAGAAATTCAAAAGGGAAGTAAGTTTTTAGTATTGGTCATTGTTCTGCATTTTAAATAAAGATGTTCATGGAAGCAACCAGCATTTACTGTGAGAATGCAAATTTGTGTCACTTACAAAACAAAAGCACTTTTGAGACATGTTTATGTATCAATGGTAATCTGAATGGATTGCAACAAAAGCAACCCAAGAGGGAATTAGGAATCTATTTGGTGGCATTACATGGCTCAATTGTTTTCAGGAGTGATATGGATCAGTGGATGCAGTAAAAGAGGCCTCTGCTTTGCTGAGTGGGGCAGTAACAAGCTCCTCCGATTGCAAAAGCACTTTGTAAATATTTAGCCATGATTGCACTGGAAAAGCACAGCTTGGTAACTGTCAGAAGGATAATCAGGGAGATAGTGAAGTGGAATCCAGCAATTACAGTTTGGTAGAGTGTCTCCATTGTCCTCATTCTGCACCTGTCTGCAGGAGCTTGGATTTTCAAAATCCAGTGGGCTAAAATAGGAAATCTGGGTGTTGACTCCAGTTTTAAGTGTTTTGTTTACATCTTGGAACCATGCTGGCAAAATGGAGACTATCATTATGTTAAACGAATAGTAATATATTACCTTGTCTCTAACAGTGCTTTCAATTATGATGTGAAATCCAGAGCAACGGAGTTGATTTCTATCTGGGAGTGTGGAGGTGATGCAGTATGGTGTTGGCAGTGAATGCATACTAAACTGGCTTGTTCTACTATCGCACTGAACACAAACCAGCATTCAACCCACATCCCATGTTTGAAAAGTTGCGTGGATTCCTGAAGACTCTCGCATTTTAAATATATTGATATTACTTGTGCTTACTGTCATTGGGAATTTGTTTTAAAATGACATAGCCTCAAAATGGATCTACTAGTGTTTCTCAAGTTGTTCCAAAGAATTTACAATTGGCATTCATTTCAATACAAATGAAAGATCATGTGGATCCTGTTAGTTTCTCTCCAAGTGTAGAGTTTCTAGAAAATCCACTCTTGAATGCTGACCAATGCTTGAATGTTGCTTGCATTATCCCCCCCCCTCATACATTCCATTGAGGCAGGTCTGTAATACTTGATATTTGTAATAGTATAAAACATTTCTTTCACTGGCTCATGATGAGTTGTAAAAAAAGGGAAGATGTGTATCATATCAGTGAAACACTTCAAGTGCATCACATGCAATGAGTTGTTTTAAATTTCGATGGCTGTTATTCTATTCATCGGCTTAACAATTATGACATCAAAATTGGAGGTTTAGTGGACAGTGAAGAAGGTTACCTCAGAGTACAATGGGATCTTGATCAGATGGGCCAATGGGCTGAGGAGTGGCAGGTGGAGTTTAATTTAGATTAAAAATAACGTGCTGCATTTTGGAAAGGCAAATCAGGACAGGACTTATACACTTAATGCTAAGGTCCTGGGGAGTGTTGCTGAACAAAAAGACCTTGGAGTGCAAGTTCATAGTTGTTTGGAATTGGAGTCGCAGGTATTTAGGATAGTGAGTAAGGTGTTCAGTATGCTTTCCTTTATTGGTCAGAGCATTGAGAATAGGAGTTAGGAGGTCATGTTGCGGTGTATCGGACATTGATTAGGTCACATTTGGAATATTGTGTGCAATTCTGGTCTCCCTCCTATTGGAAGGATGTTGTGAAACTTGGAAGGATTTTGTGAAACTTGGAAGGATTCAGGTAAGATTTACAATGATGTTGCCAAGGTTGGAGGATTTGAGCTGCAGGAAGAGGCTGAATACACTGGGGCTGTTTTACCTGGAGTGTCGGAGGCTGAGGGGTGACCTTCTAGAGGTTTATAAAATCATGAGAGGCATGGATAGGGTAAATAGACACTTCCCTGAGGTGTGGGCGTCCAGAACTCGAGGGAATAGGTTTAGGGTGAGAGGGGAAAGATTTAAAAGGGACCGAAGGCAGCTTTTCCACGCAGAGTGGTGCGTGCATGGAATGAGCTGCCAGAGGAAGTTGTGGAGGCTGGTACAATTACAGCATTTAAACGGCATCTGGATGGGTAATTGAATAGAAAGGGTTTAGAAGGAAATGAGCCAAGTGCTAGCAATGGGATGAGATTAATTTAGTCTGGTCAGCATGGACGAGTTGGACTAAAGAGTCTGTTTCTATGCTGTATGTCTTATGAATGGCAAAATCCCATAAATTGTAATAAAAGAAAAGTTATTTTTCATATTGCTTTTTAGATTCTTTAGGTTGTCGCAAACAATTTCACAGGCAATTATTATTAGCTTTAAAATATGAGTCACTGTTGTTCTATAAGCAAACACAGCCAATTTGCACGTAGCAAAGCAAATTGACAAACCATCTCCTCTTCTTTGAATAGTGAATAGGGAACATAATGTGCACTGGAATCTCAAAAGTAAGTATATTAAAATGCTCATACAAATTCAATGCTTGTTCTATGTTCATTTTAATTGAAAACTCATTTTTTGATAACTTTTTTCACTTCCTTTTCTCTTCATGCTTTGCTTTCACTCACATTTAAGACTAATTATTAATCTTTGGTATGCTATTCTGTTCACAATTTAACATATAGGGATGTGACATTGAGATAATACAAGATTGATTTTACTTGTAGCAGGTATCTTTTTGTAGGAAGCACAGAATAAGTTTGGAAAAAAGCTAAATCATCACATGTCCTTAAATCAGGGTATGTATTCATGGTTGCCTTGGAGCCCGTATGTAAGCCAATAGCTAATAAATTACATGGGCACTGAATTTTGATCTCTAGCTCAGCACAAGTGATTGATGGCTGCTGTGGAAGCCTCCTTCTGTACCTTACTGATTGCGATATGCAGTCCAGTGATATATTGTGAAAAAGAGTTCTATCAACATGATATGGTGATCTAGAATAACTTTCATGAGCTCCTGAAGCAAGTGCTCTGAGCTCTTTATTCCTTCGGATGCTTAAATAATGTCACCTTTTATGTATGAAATAAATTGACTGACTGTGCTGCAGATTAGGAACAGATTCAGGTTTGGAGGACAAGTATCCAAGGGTTTCAGTGCAGATAGGAAGAAATTTAAAATTTGACTTGAATGGACAGGAAATTGGCTCCAGTGTAAAACGGATGCCAATTCATAACCTCAGAGTTGACTTTGGCCCGAATGAGGTGTAAATTTAATTTCTGGTTGAATTAAAGAAAAAATATAATCCACTGGAAACTGTAAAGAACATCCAAAGAGGCACTTTCGATTGGTTTTGAAAAATGCCATCAGGAAAGGAGATTTTGTTTCCTTTAGCAAGATAGTATGTCTCACACTGCTTTTGTTTAAGATTCCTTATGCTCAACTGATGTTAGCCAAAGTCATTGTGCCCTCAAGTTACTAATGAACAAAGTTGCCAAGAAGTAAATGATTGAATCTTTTTGGATGGCTTTGTTGATGCCACAGTCCCTGTGGCACTTTCATTATGGTACTGGCAAGTTGCAATCGAAATGAAGGTGTATAGTAGTTTTTCACAGAAATTAATAGTGCAACAATTCAAACCTAAATGTCTATCTGCTGCAACTAGTGGGAGTCTGAAATGTCTACAGACTCACAGATCAATGCAATCCAACCCTCAGGCTTGTATTTACAAGGCTATTGTCCATCCCCTAATCTTTTGCCCTTTTGAAACCTATACTGATTTGAGAAGAAAGTGACAAAGAACACAAGACTGGATGGCATTTTGCTTCTTAAATTGACCATGTCTTACAATCTATATTAGGATCTTCAAACAAACAAGTAAGTAAATCAAACAGTCCACCTGCTACATAAACAGAGCATTGACTTGTACAAAGTTGTCTCCAGTTGCGATTTGACATTATCTTTTCAGTGGCTAGGGCTCTTTTTTTTCTTGTAACAAAACAAGATTAGTCTACCAAGTTTACACTAATAATGGTATGCCATTTGCAAATTATTGAAAAACATTCTGTACAACAAGAGGAGATTGAAAACCCCAAATAATCCAGCTGTAAGATTCTTGTTTATGTTGTAACATTATTCTCCAGTTATGGTGGATAATTTTCTGCCGATGTCAAAAAAAAGACTTGTCACTAAATTCTGCAAACAGGAGATGTTTTTGTTTGTCTAAGAGATTTTCCATTATTATTCCTTTCCTGAAGTAACTTGCTTGAGTTTATCACTTTTGTGTTATCAGATCTATTCCAGTAACATCTCACCTCCTGTAAGTCCAGCACTTCAACTGCTTTTGTCTTCACAGTTGTACTGCATCTGGTTTCAGAATAGTGATGTCTGCGCACTGCTTCCCCACTTTTTCATATTCACTGTAAGAAGCCAGTTTCAATAGCCATGCTACGTAATGAAGCCTAGAGATGGGTAATGTGCAGCACCAACTCCCTCTATTTACACAGCTCCACCAAGTTCCTTTACCTCTGTGGCAGAATGTTAGATTCTCATTTTAATTTCGATCTCTAGTGTAGTTCAGATTAAAAAAATGTCCATATTTGTATGGAATAATATAGGAAGACCGTCTCTCCATCAGTCACACACGAGGCTGATTTTAGTTTTTGTCACTGTGAGGGTCTTTTGCTGGTGTGTGTGATGTACAACTGTGTTCGGCTGTTAGGCAACTCTGTAGCTGCTTTAAGTTAGGTTGTGGACCCTTTTTAAAGGGCACGGAATTCTGAGGGACAGGATTTACATCTATTTGGAAAGACCACGACTGATTAGGGATAATCAACAAAGCTTTGTGCATGGGAAAGCATGTCTGGCTAACTTTAGTTTTTTTTTGAAGAAGTAACAAAGAGGATTGATGAGGGCAGAGCAGTGGATGTGATGTATGTGGACTTCAGTAAGGCATTCGACAAGGTTTCTCATGGTAGACGGATTAGCAAGGTTAGATCACACGGAATACATAGAGACCTAGCCATTTGGATACAGAACGGGCTCAAAGGTGGAAGACAGAGGGGGTGGTGGAGCATTGTTTTTCAGACTGGAGGCGGTCCACTGCTTTTCATCATTTATATAAATGATTTGGATGTGAACATAGGAGGTATGGTTAGTAAGTTTGCAGATGACACCAAAATTGGAGGTTTAATTGGAGCAAAGAAGGTTACCACAGATTACAAAGGGATCTTGATCAGATGGGCCAATGGGCCGAGGAGTGGCAGGTGGAGTTTAATTTAGATAAAATGAGGTGCTGCATTTTGGAAAGGTAAATCAGGGCAGGACTTACACACTTAATGGGAAGGTCCTGGGGAGTGTTGCTGAACAAAGAGACCTTGAAGTGCAGGTACATAGTTCCTTGAAAGTGCTGTCATGGTTAGATAGGTTAATGAAGAAGGCGTTTGGTATGCTTTCCTTTATTGGTCAGTGCACTGAGTATAGGAGTTGGGTGGTCATGTTGTGGCTGTACAGGACATTGGTTAGGCCAGTTTTGGAATACTACCTGCAATTTTGATCTCCTTGCTATAGGATGGATGTTGTGAAACTTGAAAGAGTTCAGAAAAGATTTATGAGGATGTTGCCAGAGTTGGAGAGTTTGAGCTATAGGGAGAGGCTGAATAAGCTGGGGCTAGTTTCCCTGGAGTGTTGGAGGCTGAGAAGTGACCTTATAGAGATTTATAAAGGCATGAATAAAATAAGTAGGCAAGGTCTTTTCACTGAGGTGAGGCATAGGTTTTATGGTGAGAGGGTTAAAAGGGGCCTAAGGGGCAACCTTCACACAGAGAGGATGGTGTGTGTATGGAATGAGTTGCCAGAGGAAGTGGTGGAGGCTGGTACAATTACAACATTTAAAAGACATCTGGATGGGTATATGAATAGGAAGGGTTGGAGGGATATGGGCCAAATGCTGGCAAATGGGCCTAGATATATATAGGATATCTGCTTGGCATGGCTGAGTTGGACAGCAGGGTCTGTTTCTGTGCTGTGCATCTCTATGACTGCGTCCTGCCCCCAGGAGCTGCTGACCAATCGGATTGTCAGGCAGCTGTGTGGTCTACATGCCACCAGGTGTGGTGAGCCGAGCTGGGACTACACCTGGAAAAAGTCAGTGCGATGGAGGATGTGTCCTCCCAACCAGATAAAGGGAAGGGGCATGCCTGGGTGAGCCGGTGAGGCATAAATGTAAAAATACTGCAGATGCGAGGAATATGAAAGGAAAAACAGAATGCTGGAAATTCTGAGCAGTTCAGGCAGCATCTGTGGAGAAAGAAACCGATTCAACTTTACATGTCTAAAATGACTGCTTGCAACCACCAATCCAAATGTTAACTCTGTGGGTGCCACATTTCTGCATTATTGTTCGTGGTGCATCTCAATTACATAGGGCAGGTGTAATGGAACTTTTCCTGTCATGTTAATATGTTCTAGCAATTTTGTAAGGGATCTGACTAATCCAGTTAAACTGTTTTGAGGAGAATGGAAAAGACCCTAATCCTAGGTTTGGGGAGGAAGGAGCACGTGGGGGAGCTTGAAGTGGCGAGCAAAGGACTGCGGGATTGGTGGTGGAAAGAGGCAGAAAAGACACGCTCAATCTTTGTTGCAGTTGCAGGGATGTCCATGAGCTTCTGCACTCTCTTAAATGTGACCATGGTGGGAATGGGGAGTTTATAGAATTGATTGGCAATGGAGAAAAGAATCCTGGAGTTAACTTCCTTTGCTGTGAAGATCTGAGAGCAGTTGGATGGTTGTAGCAGAAACAGAATATCATGTGGTCAGCATAACAATCTTATTATATCCTAAGCAACGTCTTTCGTTGTGAGGAAGTCTTGAACAATTTCCATGCCGAGATGTCTCCAAGTATTCAGTTACAGCTTCCTTATAGAAATTATCCGAAGCATATTCATTCAGTTTGGTTTGCAGGTGAACTAATTCTGGCTAGATTAAATGTGCAAGATGACCATTGACCCAGTAGTAGCAAATAATATCCGTGTTGTTTTTTCCCCATATCAGTGAATGTACTCTTTGTTTACATCAGGGAACTCCAACACCATTGTGGAAGAAATTTGGGAATGGAGGAGAACTGGGATTTTTGTGGGTAGCAAAGATGGACCGTAGGTGAAATGGCTGCCTGGTTTTTTACACCTTGCCCAACAGATTCACTGGAAATACAACCTGGGAAGGTGTAATACAGATTTACCATGTTCTACTGCCTGTTTTGTATTTGTGCTAGAGAACAATTTCACATGCTCACTCTCTGCCTTATTCACTTTGTTAGGGGGCTGAACATATAATAAACCATTGTTTAGCATCCAGTTAGACAAACATGGATGTGAATGTTTCTTTAATTATGAAATCACATTGCTGAATTGATGAACAATTGATGAACAAATTAAACAACACCTGGATTTTTAAAAAAAACATTGTTTTTGAGATATTAAAGTGGGAGGCAAACTGAAATGCTTTCAAAATGGTTCCTTTTAATTTGCCAGTTGCTCAGCATCCTGTTAATTGTCACATGATTGGATTTGACTTGATCAAACCTGCATCTATTTTTAAAAACTGACTGTAGATCATTGAATTGAGAGTTCTTCTGTTTTTCTTGACAGGTTAAGTGCTTCAAGTGAGGGTAGATCATTGCTCTGCAAACTGTCTTGAGGTTTTGTAAAGTTCTTTTGTATTTTTAATCCAGACTTTAACAAAATAATCTGCCAAGAATTTTTGAAACGCCTTCAGCAATTATGGACTTTTCTTAAATAGTAATTGTTGTTTGATAACTGTCTGAGGTAAGGTTTCTTTCTGGGTGGGGTGCCTTTTGAAGTATTTAATTGGCCAATCCTTCTGTTGCAGACCATTTATTAAAATAGAAGTGGTCATTTTAAAGCTTGATACTATATATATTTTCTGGCTCCCTTAGCCTTGCATATTAAAATTCTGCAATTCTTGGTTTTCAAATTAAATGCATCTTTACTCCCATTTTTGTCCTCACCACATCTGAAAATGCTGGTTCACACTGAGATACAGTTCACTGGGTTTCCAGCACTCTTTTGCACCTGTTACATGATAATCATATTTCCAGCAGGAAGCCTATTCAGTTGGAGGTGGGCCTACCATTACTGTCTCTTTGCAGTTGCATATTCCAGTTTGTCCAGAAGGTTCACATGCACATGGAAATCTAGAACCAGCTCCTTGTTCCCTGCTTCTTCTGTCCCCTTGCACATGTGGACAGGAACATGTGATTGATTTAACTCAAACAGTGCTGTCATTACTTTGTGGAATTAAATGATTTGCCGGATTTGAAGAGTGACTTTGTCTACCTCTCACCTGTCTTTGGTAAATCCAAGTGTCACACTTTTTGAACATTTTTGAGGGAAAAAAACAATTAAGTGATGCTTTGAGTGTACAATGATTTGTGTCATTGTAATGCTGCTTCTGAGCAAGTATGAAATAGCGAATAGAATCAGTGCCCCCTGTTACAAGACTCTTGTTCAGAGTAGCAGGTCAGGGATGTTGTTAGGCGATATGGACCACAAAATGCTTGGGTCAGTACCCATTGAAAATAAACTCGTGTTGAAACCATGGCATGAATAGGAAGACTTCTGTGGTCTTTCTGAGTAAAATGCTTGTATGGCAACCAGGCACTATTTCCACTTGATTCTGGATTAGTGGTGCTGGAAGAGCACAGCTGTTCAAGCAGCATCTAAGGGGCTAAGGAGTTTCGCATAAACCAAATCATCCGCCGACATTTCCGCCACCTCCAAACAGACCCCACCACCAGGGATATATTTCCCTCCCCACCCCTTTCCACCTTCCGCAAAGACCGTTCCCTCCGTGACTACCTGGTCAGGCCCAAGCCCCCCTACAACCCAGCCTTCCATCCTGGCACTTTCCCCTGCCACCGCAGGAACTGTAAAACCTGCGCCCACACCTCCTCCCTCACCTCCATACAAGGCCCCAAAGGAGCTTTCCACATCCACCAAAGTTTTACCTGCACATCCACTAATATCATATATTGTATCCGTTGCTCCCGATGCGGTCTCCTCTACATTGGAGAGACTGGGCGCCTCCTAGCAGAGCGCTTGAGGGAACATCTCCGGGACACCCGCACCAATCAACCACAC
>NC_057732.1:21008594-21066993 GCF_004010195.1 Chiloscyllium plagiosum | reverse complement strand
CCCCCCCACCCTCCTCTAGCTTATCTCTCCACACTCCAGGCTCACTGCCTTTATTCCTGATAAAGGGCTTTTGCCCGAAATGTCGATTTTGAAGCTCCTTAGATGCTGCCTGAACTGCTGAGCTCTTCCAGCACCACTAATCCAGAATCTGGTTTCCAGCATCTGCAGTCATTGTTTTTACCTCTACTATTTCCACTTGAGGCCACAAAGCTGAGCTGCAGAATTTCTAGCTGTTACCTCTGCAATGTGGGTTGGCAGCAGTCAAAACGGGTTTGGCCAGTGGAACTCTCTTGATTCAGTGATGATTTGCCACAGTCGTGACAGTCCCTCCTCACTCAAGTTACCATTGCAATCTGTTTTGATGCTGCACCAGCATAGAGGAACCATAATATCAAAAATAGCAAACTTTGTCAAATCCCTCTACAATCTGTGGCGAGGGGTTGTATGGGATTTGCAAGCTCCACAGCTTTTACTTAAGTGCTAGAATTTTTTAAATGCTCAAGAGTTTCCTTCTGCAAATGCACAGACAGGGAGTAATATTGTGATTGTTGGACGACGTCTGTATTTTGTTTCGATGTGCTATCTGAACTTTCAACAAGTGTGGAATGATTTGCCTTTTACAATTAGAGCATAATATTTTTTGAGAATGTGGGATAATATTGTTAAACCTGCATGGAGTATCACATGCCACTGTTTCCCAGAATTTTTAAAATTGTTTTCATCAAATATTGTCTTCCACAATTTCCAACACATTATACCAGCTTCCTATGTTTAAGACTGAGGTGATCTGTCATTCCAGTGCTGTGCAACAATGAGCTTCCTGTATAATGAACTTGATCATCGTGAGGATTATGGCTTGCACTATGATCTTAATCATTGGTAATAATGACAGAATGTATCATGTACTTATATTCATGCATTTGCTCATTATTTGCTGCCTCAGTTCAAACAGATAGCTGTGTTAAGTGGTTTGGTAAACATTGTTATAATTGGTTTCCAAGCTGGACAGAGGTGCAACGAATGGCAGGAATATGCCACGCTTGATCAGTGTTCTTTAGCTGCTTCTATGAAGAGCTTTTGCTCGAAACGTCGACACTCCTGCTCCTCAGATGCTGACTGACCGGCTGTGCTTTTCCAGCACCACATTTTTTTACTCTGATCTCCAGCATCTGCAGTCCTCACTTTCTGCTAGAGTTATATGTGTCAATATTGAACAAAATAGGGCTGAACTCAGCTGTAACATCTCTCCTGGTTAAATGATTTGATGGCACTCATTGACCAATAATTTTCTTGGTCTGTGACTTTCGATGTAAATTGTTCCCATTTTGTAAAATTTCCTGGAAAAGTCATGTCAATGTTATCGTTAGACTGATGGTGAATGAAGGACCTCAAAAATGACAATGAAAAAGATCATGATTACCCTGTTCTGAGTCGTAGGATTCTGAATTTCAATCAATTCACCATGTTGAAAGTATCAGGTTTTAACTGAAGAACATAGTGGAATACCAATATCTTGAGTCTGCAGTAGTTACTAACATTGCAGATATCTTTTGAGTTCATGGTGTTGGATGTTTCTCCAATTTTCTCTGTCGCCAGACATTGTGCGTCCAGAGAAAGAGAGAGAGAGACCCTGCTGTTGTTCCACACAGACAGCCATCACCAATGCTCTGTCAAAAGCAGTTCCCTGAAACACATCTCTAAACTTGTCACATAGGTGTACCTGAAACTGAATATTTGAATTCCTTTATTCCTAACTGATTTCAGTCTCTATGATTTAAAACAAAATACAAATTTAAGTTCAGACAGGTGTTTGTTTCTTTATGGTATCTTGAAGTTTGGCTGAACCTGTGGTTGAGCAATTCTGCAGCAATTTTTAAGCTAGCTTTTTTCCTTTTTGAAAGTGTTTCAATCCAGGGAAGTCCCAGGTATTAAAAATCAAATGGTGAAAGCCGAAAATCAATCCTCAATATTTTGCCACGAACATGATAATCCAGTGTGCCTGGATTTTTAATCAGAAACTAGTGTTAGACCCTTTGACATATACAAAGATCTCAATGCTTACTTGAGGAATCTGACTGAACAGAAATTGAGTGGAGCATTCACCAAGCTTACTCCAATGATCCTTTTGGGCTCTACCCAGTAGTTCTTAACTGGTATTGCTGGAGGCCACTGACATACAGGTGCACTTCTTTAAAGTTAATGTGGATCCAAGAGTTGGACCAATTCCCCTCCTGGCGTGGCTTTTCCTTGACCCTCTCTCTTTTTTTTCTCTCTACTCTCTCTTTTGCACATGCTCTGACCTGTCACCACCTCCAGCCCTGCCCCCAGATGAGACTTCCACCCCAGAATTCTCTCGAATATTGCTGCTGGTGTCACAGCTGACCCCACTTCATCCAGAATGAACGAACCTTTGCTGTCTCTGGGAACCAAGTACACATCACAGCTCCTGGAGATATTTGAATGGAGCACCAGCCAAAATGTTTTCGCGCATTCTTTGAGAAGACCAACATTCCTGGCCAGAAGATGGATCGAACATTTCTCTGTTTTTATAAACTTGAGTTAATAGCATGCAAAGGTATTCAATATTCTGTCCTGCACAAAACACAACACAGAAAATAAATATTGACTTAGTTGTGATAAAGTTTAAAAATATCAAAGAGGTCATAGCTAACGATTTAAATAGCCTGTCTTTATTTTTCAATCTAAATAATTCAATGTGAAAACTTGTTAAAATCTAGGCAGTTCAATTCATGTTTACTTGGCTTGAGGGCAGAACTATGATGAATTTTGACTGGTTTTGGCCAAGTTATTGGTGAATGGAGCAAATGTTCTGGGAAATTATGATCTTTTGTGAATAATGGCTGACATAACTTGTTTATGCTATAATTACTTGATACATGGTAGAAATGCAATGCTATTGAAACTCTATCCCAATGATCTGCAGGAAATGTTGGGCCATTGTTAGGACTTGACCACTTCAGTAAGTTAAAGGAGAATAGTCAATGTTAGCACTTTCATGAATACAAGAAGGAAATCTAAAGGTAGAGGAGATATTATGTTATTTAAAAAGTACAAAACCTTTTACACCATGAAAGTGTGTGGGAATTTCTAAAATTCACTTGAAATTGCTCAGTAGAGCGTCAATTGATTTTGCTTTCTTGTCCAGTTTATTTTCAGAAATGTTTAATTAAAGACATTCATTATAAATCACTATATCTAATGAATAATCAGATCTCTGAATGGTTAGCACAGTAGCTGTGACAAGTACTTAGAGATTTAAAACATCTCGTTCCATCTCCCATAGCATGTTGCCACTTGTAACCTTCCACTTTCCTGATAAGACTCTGTGTGTAGCAGCATGTTTTGTTGTTGTTAAAACAATGTGTTATTCGTTGTTCTTAATATCCCATGTCTTCTGATGTATTTTAAATGAAAGTGCTAAGGAAATGTAAATAAACAGATTTTGGGGTCTGACAAGATCAGAAAGCTGTGGACAGCTGTTGGCTTGTCTCATTTTCGGCAGAAATTAAGTTTGGAAAGAGAGGAAAGTAATTAAACTCGAATGAATAGAGGTAAAACAAATGGCTGAGTTTTGTCATCAGCATTGTGTCAGTATAGTTGGTTTATAAATAATGGGCTTACTGTCTCCTGTAGGAATGCAGAACAGGATTTGTACACGTCTTTTGAAAGCTTTAGTCTTGCCCTTTATTGACCGTTTATAATGAGCATACACCTTTTTAAAATAAATTCACAAATAAAATAAATGTATAAATTTAATACAGCATTTGTTCAGAATTTTAAAATTGGGCCTCAGCAGTAGCCTGCTTTTATTGTATTTTTCTGCAATGAAACATTTCATGAGATTTTTAATGCGGTTTTGTGAATGGGAATGTTTGTTCTTGTGTTCATTTGCATTTTTGTTTGTTCAGTGAATACAGCATAATTGCAACTTAGCTCATTTTAAAGTAATCTACTTGTAAAGTAATAAACTTGTATAAATTCTGTACGAAGTTGAGTTGTTGCAGCAATCATTCCAAGATAAACTGATGCATATTGTAAGCAATCCCACTTTCTAGTCAGTCTTCAGTTGACTTCTCTACGATCTGGTCTGCTAACTTTGAGAACATCTGTGATTCCTAGGCCCCACTTCTAATGTGAAAAGAAAGGCATGGATCTCAGTGATGAGTGTGCTGTCCGGGAAACCTCTGAGTGAGCCAACTGAACTAAAATCCAATACATGAACAGACTTTCTAAAATTGATTAGAATTGACAGGTAGTTCCTGGAAGATGTGATCTAATTGAAGCATGCTAACTTCTTAAGGGCTTTATGAGTTAGATGCTGAGCAATTAGAAAATTGAGTCTGAGTCACAGAATAAGGAGTTGGCCATGTCGGACTGAAAAGAGGAGTTTCTTCACTTAAATGATTGTGAATATTTGTAATTAGCTACCCCTGAGAGCTATGGATTCTCAGTTGCTCAGTACGTGCAAGACAGTGGTCACTAATTCCATTAGTACTCAAAACACTAGGGTGTACGGCTGTAGTGTGAGAAACATGAAGTTGAGTTAGAAGATCACTGATGATCTTGTTGAATTGTGGTGTAGGCTGAAAGAGCTAAATGACCCACTTCAATCGTCTTGTGTTCTTATGAATTGAGTCCCATGACTTTTGAATATGGTAATATGACTTAGTATAAGTTCCTAAGCCTTTGATAGGATTATGCTGAAAAGGCTTCATTCATACGGACTGTGTATCCAGAAGTGTAGCTTCAATGTTGGCATTGATGTAACTTCATAGAGGCCGATATCCCATTACCAAGTCACCCTTTACTTTGACGTGGCAAGTGCTTGATTCTGGCATGTCGTCATCAGAGCCAGCTCTCAGAGTGAACAGAATCTCTGACACTCCTCTTTTTATCTTGTCAGCTAGGGCCCTCTAATTAGACCAGATTAACAGTCGCAATTGGGGAACTCATATGTTATGAGATCTGCCTGGCTGACCTCGTTCCAATCACTGCAGGCATCAATGCAGTTGCCCACCATTTCCATGTGCCAGCTACAACAGAGGGAGAGGAAACAGCACCTATCCCTGTACTAGTTTCATAGATCTCCTGAAACATGCAACATTATCAGTAGAGCAATACTCCCCAAGATTCTGGAGAAAATTGGCTAACTGCTCAAGCTCCCTAGTCTCATCCGTTCCTTTCATCATATGCTGTACATTTAATGTATGATTTGACAAATCACTTGCAGTTTGTGTGAAGAATGGAAGGAACATGACTATTAAGTATTTTCTGCTCCTGACCTTTGCGATCCCTGCAGATGTGGACAGAGTTTACCTGCATACTAAATAAAGCTGCAAGGTCTATAATCTGTCCAGACTGGAATAGTAACAAATTGACACTCACTCACTCACCCACTCTCAATGGGTGTCATGTGCAGAAGGAAACATTGGGAAGGCATCAATGACCCCTGACCACAGAGTGTACTGCGATGACTTGGTTTTTTTTATGTCCCCTCGTCCAGACATTCTGCTCCTTGATCTTCCTTCTCCAGGGTACTGTCACTTGCTTGCAGGAGGCATGGAATGACTCATTTGCACTTATAAAAGCTCTGACTTATTGGTCGAGAGCCACAGCTTACAACAAATGCTGAGGGGAAATAAAGTGGCTTTCATCAAGGTTGAGGTGTTTTCTGCAATAGAATAAAGAGCAGCTTTAGAGGTCTGATAGTTTCTGAGCCAAACATTCCCACCCACAAGCTTGTGCAGCTACAGGGAGCCAATCCCTTCACTCAAGCTCATTTGCAAAAAGCTTGCCCCACTGCTTGAACAAGCAACAGTGTAAACATCACTTACAATGAATGTCAGGTAATTTGCTTTTTAAAAACAGCATTGACACTTTCTGTCATCATTTGGTTTATAAGTCAGACCCTTTCCCGTTTAAGTCCAATCAGAACTACAGAAAAAAGATACAATCTTTAACCTTTGCTTAATGACCTAAATCCTTTATTGCAAATACTCAAAAAGGTTTGCATTGGTATATACCAATGGTCAGATTGAGAAATAGTGTTGTGCAGAGTTTCTGGTGAGCAGACTGCTCGTATAATTATTTTTTATTCCAATGTATTATTCTACCAATCACTTTTAGCATCAAACTAAACATAACAACTGCACCGTTCTAAAAGTTCTTAAGTATTTACTTGTACCTCACATTAACTTGAGGTTGGAAGTTTTAATTTTTAAATAATGGTTTTAAAATTTGTTTAATTAAGGAAATGCTTATTCACACTAGCCTTAAGTGAGTCTCTATTTCAGAACTATATGATTACACAAGTACTGAAGAATGCAGCCTGCACTAGAATATAGATATGTTAAATTAATTTCAAGATAAAGGAGAGTTGTTGTGTTGGTGCACTGCACATTGGACTAGAAGTCCTGTTTATGGACTACCTGAAGTCCTGAAGAAGGGTTACACCCGAAACATCGACTTCGCCTCCTGATGCTGCCTGTCTCACTGTGTTCTTCCAGTCTCCTGCCTGTCTATTTTGGATTCCAGCATCTGCAATTTTTTTGTCTTTATGGACTACCCTCAGCAAACACAGGCTTCAGTGCTCCGTTCCACAGTAGCTCAGAGGAATGTGTTCATTTCATCAAGTTTCTTGTCAGAATGGTGAATTTTAAACTATGGAACAGTGAAGATAATGGACATGAAAATAGATGTGTGGATTTAATGTTCTGCCTGACATGGTGCGGCCAAAGAAAATAGTTGATGTTGACACTAGAAAAAGGAATTATAATTTGGTTCTGCACAGTTTATTGCTCTTCATTTGGATCTGATCTCTCTTCTGAACAAACCTGCAGTTGGAGATAACGACAAAATTGCGATATATTTCCTGTTATTTATTAACGCTGTGGATTCTTTTGTGTGTTTTATTTTTCCATGGCTTGCAAAAAAACTCTGACACACAAGCACCTATAGTACTACATCTCCTACATAACCAGCAAAAGTTCATCCAGATACTCCTCCTCCTTTATTGTATTTTGGACACAAATTAAACACAACAATTCACAGGGGGTGCGATATTTTTCTTGCTTTGGTGTTCTTTGAGCAGTGTCTGATAGACTGACTGATTTAAATAGGCCTGTCTATTGAATTTTATCTGGAATAAAACTTTCATGTCCAAAATTGAAAGATTTAAGAGGGCATAATTTTAAAAAAGCTGTTGAAATGCTTGTGCATTATGCTGGGTTGTTTTGATAAGACAATGCCATGTCACAAGTGTCTCGTTATCATTTTCACCCGACAAACTGTTGTTTTGAAAGAATTAGTGATTGAATCGACATGAGTCAGTTTTTTCACCAATGTGCTTGTTCAAATATGCATCATTTATTCACAGATTTTTTTTAAAAAAGTTCTGACAGAATAATACATCTGTATTTCGCGCCCCCAGCCACACCCTCAAAAGCCCAATCTTTTGAGCAAAGCTGAGCTGATCAATTGGGAGGTCCACATTCCTGCTCTCCCACAATCCAACTAACCCTGTTTCACAGGCTGTACAGTGACAGATGTCATGTTCTCATTGTCTTTCAAACTGAGAGGTTGAACCAGTTGAGTATCAAGCTTTTAAGAAAAGGCGAATAGAAGAAAGTAAAAGGCATGTAACATTTTTACATAAACTATTGTGTATTCGTGTTCCATTTTAAATATGGGTTCTAAGCATGGCCAGAAACTTCCAATGTTATGTAATTTGCTCCTTTTTTTAAAATAGGGTGGATCCCACAGCAGCAGATCAAGTTTAAAAAACAAATTAGCAAGCACAAACTTGTATATTTGCTAACTTTTTTGGCTGCTTTATTTTCCTCCATAACTGGAAAAAAATGTGCAATTTAACAGAAAACAGCATTTGCTGAGTTCTGTGGGCATTCAATCTGCTGGTATATTAAGATTTGCCCATGTCTTAAAGCCTTCAGCTTAGAAATTCTTTCCTCCTTTAACTTTTGCTATTCAGGGAGTACCTGTCATGACATCAAGCCACCCCAAAGGAATTCACAACCATTGAAGAACTTATGTCGTGTAAAGTTAAAAATCACTCAACACCAGGTTATAGTGCAACAGGTTTATTTGGAAGCACTAGCTTTTGGAGCACTACGCCTTCATCGGGTGGTTCTGGAATAATGTAGTTACTGTAGTGATGTGGGTCACACAAGTACAATGGGGTAAAGACAAGGTCTTTTTCCCTGGGGTGGGGGAGTCCAGAACTAGAGGGCATAGGTTTAGGGTGAGAGGGGAATGATTTAAAAGGGGCCTAAGAGGCATCTTTTTCAGGCAGTGGGTGGTGTGTGTGTGTGGAATGGGCTGTTAGAGGAAGTGGTGGAGGCTGGTACAATTATAGCATTTAAAAGGCATCTGGATGGGTATATGACTAGGAAGGGTTCAGAGAGATATGGGCCAAGTGCTGGCAAATGGGACGAGATTAATTAGGATATCTGGTCGGCATGAATGAGTTGGACCAAAGAGTCTGTTTCCATGCTGTATGTCTTTATGATACTGTTTAGTGGTAACGATTAGCAAAGACACCAGGATAACCCCTTATTGTTCTTTGAAAAATTCCATTGGATCTTTTTATATCCAACAGTGTGGCCAAGATCCTGTGGACAAAGTAACAGAGAGGGTAACATTGCTCCCTGTTCTTTTGAAATAAATTAGCAGCTTCCAGTTACTGCATATGTCCAGTTGAACATGGAAATCAGGAAGGTTTGATTTGCTGAAGCTGTTACATCAGTACCTCAACAAAAGACTCCGTATTCAAACCATTACAAGAAATAGTGCAGTTGCCCACTAGATATCCACCAAACTCATCAGGAAAAATTGAAACTTGAGTAAGTGGATTCTTAATGTTGAGTTCTAACTGCTGCCAAAAAAAAATCTGACATTGAAAATTAACTTTTACATGTGAGGATCCTTGTTCTTTTAGTTCGAGTTAATTGTTGTATGGTGATAAAAACGTAACAAGTAATTCTGATTTGATATTGAATTCAATTTTCTAATTGAATAGTTTGAACCAGGAAGTGTGTCTCAGTGAGGTCTATTAGTCTGATTAGTTCAAAAGATATACCGTTGCTTGACCTGTTCGTACAGGTCCCAGATCTCCTCCTATAGCAGCCAACACGCTACATTTAATCTGTAATTATTGTAAATTCCAATGCCTAAAGCAACAGAAGGTTGTGCACAAGTACAATGTCTCACCGACTCCATTCATTTGTCATTAATGAAATTCAGGCCAGTCCATTTTGATGATGCCAGTTAAAAGTTGACTTTTGTGATGGACACCTTAACACACTTTGTACTGCACTGTGGTGTTAGATTACACAATGTGTTGCAATTCTGAATTTACAATTTTCTGACATCATTTGTCAAGCAGAAGCCTTGCTACTGAGCCGAGCTTCATTTAACCAGGCCCTACTTCCCTCCTTTCATCACAGAAATGAATCCAGGCACTTTTTAAACCTAGCCATCATTTACTATCCTACACGACTGGTAACCTGTTCCACCTGTTCTCACCAAGTTCTGGATTAAAAGGAGCCAAATCTGCTATTTTCTTTTGACATGTTCACTGTAAATTCTCATCCTTCAATTTTGTGCTGGACAGAGAAACGTTACTGTTTATTTCTAGTTCCCATTTAAAAATCTTTCTGTGGTTCCTTCTTGAACTTTCAGTCTTCTGGGGACAGCAGGATGGGATATTTTGAGGAACTTTGCCATAATTGTGGAGTGAGATGCCTCAATCAATTTGCCTGCCAGTATTTCCTGACCTCAGCTTTGATAAGCGCTTGACTTTTATCAGCCAATCCAACTAGGAATACCAAACGCCTCTTCATGACATGGTGTACTTTGACATTCAGTTTTGTAGGCAGTTGAAAATTAGATGTTTCTATGATTTGCAAATGATTTGGATGAAAATGTCGTTGGTGTGATTTGTAAATTTGCAGATGAGACAAAAATTGGAGGACTTGTGGACAGTGAGGAAGGGTATCAAAGGATGCAACAGGAGATAGATCTCCCTCTCTCTTTTACTTTATAATTGTTCTTTTCTGATGATCTCCTTTATTTTCTCTGCTCCTCATAGGACTTCCTAAATCACAGAACAGTCAGGCCTGAAGGATATGTTCATGATAGCATTTACTGATGCTGACCACCCCACCCCACCCTCACCCCTCCACCACCACCACTCCTATCCAAAGCAGCACCAACTTTTCCATCTTTGCCACAATGTTTATTTTCATGAATTGCGGTAAATGTAGTGTCCTCATGGTGGACTTAGGACATGGCTAAAATCAGTAAGCCAGTGTGTGAGAACCTCCAGCTGGGCACTTAGTCATTTTGATGGCATTTTGCAGAAAGATGCTTCTCTTTCTAGCTGATCTTTTATTTTTATTGAATCAATTTTTTAATTGAATCTTTGGAAATCCAGTTCAGAGCCAAATATGAATACATTAGAAACATCATACCACTGTACATGAACCTGTCCTGATGACAGTCACTTCACACATCGGTACTCTTGCTCTGCTCTTTACAGTCTCCCTTGGCTGTGACTATGCTGTTGGCTGGAATAAGCAGCAATTTAGTGTCCTGCATTTATCTGCTTTGTTTTGCAAAGCCCTGCAGGGTTTCTGACCCTGATATGAAAGGGTAATTTCTTTCTTTTTAATGCTGATGTATCTTTTTTTTAAATTGACTTCCTATCTGGTTGGTTCTCACGGTCTTAGACAGCAGTTGGAGCACTGCCTATGCTTAGTCTGGTACCTTTGGTCTGTAATTTTCCTGCAATTTAACCAGCCTGTGACTACAGTACCAGATGTTATCTTAATGGGGAACTGTTTTAGAACAAACTGAAAATATGTTGGAAATGCACACCTGAGAAGAGGCAGTTTAATGTTCTGTTTGTAAGTCCTTAGTTAAATCACAGCCTATAGAAAATTACACAAACTCCTTTATATTTAGTTTATAGTTAGAGAGTTGTACAGCACAGAAACAAACCTTTCAGTCCAACTCATCCATGCCGAGCAGATATCCTAAACTGATCCAGTCCTGTTTGCCAGCATTTGGCTGATGTCCCTTTAAACCCCTCCTATTCATATACCCATCTGGATGCCTTTTAAATGTTAGAATTGTGCCAGCCTCCACCACTTCCTCTGACAGCTGCATGTGAAAAAAGTTCCTCCTCAGGCCTCTTTTAAATCTTTCCTCTCTCACCTTAAACCAATCCCTTCAGTTTTGGACTATCCCACCCTAGGAAAATGACTTGACTATTCACCATTTCCACCCCTCTCTTGATTTTATAAACCTCTAAAAGGTTAATCCTCGGCTTCTGACATCCAAAGGAAAAAGCCCCAGCCTTCTTGGACTGTCCCTATAGCTCAAACCTGGCAACATTCTTGTAAATCTTTTCTGAACCCTTCCAAGTTTCACACCATCCTTCCGATAGCAGGGACAACTGAATTGAATGCAGTATCCTGAAAGTGGCCTCACCTGACCAGCTGCAATTTGATTTCCCAAGTCCTATTCTCCATGCACTGACCAATGAAGACCACCCTGTTTACCTGTGACTCTGCTTTCAAGGAACTATGCACCTGCGCCCAAAGGTCTCTTTGTTCAGCAACACTTCTGATGGCCCTACCATTACTGTGTGTGTCCTGCCTTGGTTTTCCTTACCAAAATCTCACACTTAACTGAGTTAAACTCCATCTGCCACTCCTCAGCCCAATCTGATCAAGGTCCCATTGTACTCTGCACTAATCTTTTTCACCGTCGACCATACCACCAATTTTGGTGTTGTCTGAAAACTTATTAACTATACCTCCTGAGTTCACATGTAAATTATTTACATAAATGACAAAAACAGTGGACTTGGCATTGATCTTTGCAGCACACTATTGGTCACTTGCCTCCAGTCTAAAAAATAAACCCTTACCACCACCCTTTGTGTCCTATCTTCAATTTTGTATCTAATTGGCTCGCTGTCTTGGATTCCCTGTGATCTTGTAGACCAGTTTACCATGCAGAACCTCTTTGAATGCCTTGATGAAGTCTATATAGACAACATCTACCACTCTGCCTTCATCAATCTTCTTTGTAATCTCTTCAAAAAAAAACTAAATCAAGTTAGTGAGACATGATTTCCCATGCTGGAAATGTGTTGCTGGAAAAGCGCAGCAGATCAGGCAGCATCCAGGGAACAGGAGAATCGACGTTTCGGGCATAAGCCCTTCTTCAGGAAGCCCTTCTTCCTGAAGAAGGGCTTATGCCCGAAACGTCGATTCTCCTGTTCCCTGGATGCTGCCTGACCTGCTGCGCTTTTCCAGCAACACATTTCCAGCTCTGATCTCCAGCATCTGCAGACCTCACTTTCTCCTCAATGATTTCCCATGCACAAAGCCGTGTTGACTATCCCTAATAAGTCCTTATCTTTCCAAATGCATGTAAATCCTGTCTCTCAGAATCCCCTCTGACAGGTTAATCACCCTAACTTCAGGGTCAATGGGTCCCTATTTCCCTGGTTTTTCCTTACCATCTTTATTAAATAATGGCATCACATGAGCCACTTTCCAGTCTTCCAGCCTCCCACCCGTGCTGTCAATTATACAGATATCTTTGCATGGGGCCCAGCAACCTCTTCCCTAGCTTCCCACAAAGTTCTGGGAAATCTCTGGTCAGATCCTGGGGATTTATCCGCCTTTTATACATTTAAGATCTCCAGCACCCTCTCTTCTGTAATATGGATCCTTCTCAAGATATCACTATTTATTTCCCCAAGTTCCCTCGCTTTCATGTCCTTCTCTGCACTAAATACTGACACTAAATATTTATTAAGTATCTCATTTGTGGTTCCAAATGGAGATGGCCTCATTGATCTGTAAGGGGTCCTGTTCTCTCCCTAGTTGCTCTTTTGTTCCTAATGTATTTGTAGAATATCTTTGAATTCTCCTTAGTTCTATTTGCCAAAGCTATCTTCTGTCCTGGTTTTGCCCTCCTGATTTCCCTCTAAATATTCTCCTTGAGAGATTTCACTCAATCCCAGCTGTCTATACTTCACATATACCTCCCTCTTTTTCTTGACCAAAGCCTCAATTTTATTGAATCATCCAGCATTCCTGACACCTACTAGCCTTGTCCTTCACATTAACAGGATGAGGGGACAGCTGATCGAAACTTACAAAATGGAATCATACAATCCCTACAGTGTGGAAGCAGTCCATTCGATACAACAAGTCCACATCAGCCCCCCAAAGAGCATCCCACCAAGGCCAACACTGCTACCCTATCCCTGTAACTCTGAATTTCCCATGGCTAATCCACCTAGCCAGCATATCCCTGGCCACCATGGGCAAGTTAGCATGGCCAATCCACCGAACCTATTCATCTTTTGGACTGAGAGAGGAAATTGGAGCACCTAAAGGAAACCCATGCAGATATGGGGGAGAATGTGCAAAGTCCACCCACTCAGTTGCCTGAGGGTGGAATCAAACCTGGATCTCTGGAGCTATAAGGCAGCAGTGCTAACCATTGAACCACTCTGCTGCCAAGCTCCTTGAGGAAAGTAATATGCAGTGCATGTGCTAGTGAGAGTAGGAATAGAGGATAGGTCAGATGAATGCATGGCTAAGGAGCTGCTGTAAGGGACAGGATTCACATTTTTAGATTATTGCGATCCTTTGTGGGGTAGAATATCCTGATGAGGAATTTTGCTAGTGCTACTTAGGTCCCATAGCATGTTACTCATTTAAAGCCTAAGAGGTAAGTCTGAGGCTGGTACAGTAGAAAAGGGGAGCAAGTTAAATAGTCAAGGCAGACAAGAGAATGGCAGAGAATGTAGTCAGACTGATCGATTTAAACTGCATTGATTTCAATGCAAAAGCCCTGACGTGTAAGGCAAATGAACGTGGGACATGGTTGGGAACGTGGGATTGGGATATCATAGTTTTACAGAAAGGTGGCTCAAGGAGGGGCAGCTTAATGTTCTGGGAATAGATGACATAGGAAGGATAGAATAGGCAGCAAGAGAAGAGAGAGAGTGGTGTTTTTGGTTAAGGAGAACATAATGGTTGTATTTAGGGAGGATGTTACTGGAAGAAGATTCAGTGAAGTTATTTGGGTGGAACTGAGAAAGGGATGAGCCCTTACTGAGATTGTACTATGGACCCCCCAATAGTCAGCAGAAAATTGAGGAGCAAATAAAAATTGAGATCTCAGATAACTTTAAGAAAAATAGGGTTTGGCCTGGGTTTTTGATGATGAAGTCCCATTAAGTGTAAGGGGGAAAACAATTGCTGAGTGTATTCAAAAAGAATGGGTACCCAACAAACACAGTCCGCCGATTTCTCAGCAACAAACCCAAACAAGCAGACAACATGCGTCCAGAAACCCTAGCCACTCTCCCCTACATCAAAGACAGCTCAGAAATGATTGCCAGACTACTCAGACCTCTTGGCCTCATGGTAGCCCACAAACCCACCAAAACTAAAAAAGCAGCTAATGAACTTGAAGGACCCTATATAGACAACAAGCAAAACTAATATCATCTACAAAATACCTTGCAAGAACTGTAACAAATACTACATTGGACAAACAGGCAGAAAATTAGCCACCAGGATACATGGTCATCAACTAGCCATAAAAAGACATGACCAACTCTCACTAGTATCCTTACATATGGATGGGGAAGGACACCACTTCGATTGGGACAACATATCCATCCTAGGATGAGCGAAACAGAGGCACATGCGAGAATTCCTAGAAACATGACATTCCAACCGGAACTCTATCAACAAACACATTGACTTGGATCCCATTTACCATCCCCTGAGAAAAAGAACAGGAAATGACATCACAGGAAATTATGTCACTAACCCAAGAAAACTTAAACACATAATAAAAAGCAGGCCATACCACCAGTGCTTCATCCGGAGGCTTGTTGTTGATGTTACCTAGTGTGATGACGAAACATTTGAAACTGAACCTTCAGCTCAGCGAGTAAACCTATATTCAGAACCTCAACCTGAGCTACAAATCTTCTCAAAACTCGTTACTTACCATGTTTGTACTGTTATCCAAGTAGGGAAATGTTGGATATTCTTTCAGCTGTGTCACACTGGAACATACGGATCCAGTAGATAACATCACATGTGCTAGTTATATGCATTTAAGTGCTGGTAAGTTTTGAAGTCTTGAAAGGAGAATTATTTTGACTGGTAGCAGTTGTCAGTAATTTCCCAACTATTATGACCAGTGTCGTCCTAGTATTTTGCGCTCTCTCTCTTGCACCCCCGGACCCTTGCTAAACCACACACCCCTACTCCGCAAAAAAAACCACCAGCACCAGCTTGCTGTTCCTGAAGACATTGCGAGACTTTGGGAACCTTGACCAGAACATCATTGTTGCATTAGTTTACTTATAGGTTTGACAGTGCACTTTCAGCTTACACAACTTACAACTCACAACTCACAAAATGTACACAGTACACAGACTGTAATAATTCAATGACTGGGCTGAATGACAGTGCAATAATGTGCTGCCACTTTTGCACACCAACACTGGAGTAAGTCAGTCTCACTCATTAGTGTGCCTGTAGAACAGGACTCTTCATCACTGGGGAAACCCTCATTGGTCAGAAATGTGTGAAACAAGTCCCTCAAGTTGTTTTTTGCTCATCTCAGGATGCAATGATCATGAACTTGCTTAGTAGTTATCAGAATCCTCTGGCATAATGAGTGCAAATATTTTATGATTTTAACTAGGTTTATATGATTACATATGGAATTAAATGTCCTGTATGGATAGAAATGTAGGTTTTAAAAGGACTTCTACCTGGTCAGAGCAACTTGGTATGCCCTGTATCTGTTGTATGGAACCAGATAGTCAGTTTTTTAAAACTTAAAATGGGTTTGGCATTGGCCCCAAATATGTATCTAGCTTCAATATCTCAGCATCATAAACTGATTTCAAAGGGGCAGTGAATTATTTTTGGAATTCTGCCAGTTGCCAAACATTACAGCAGACTGACTGCAGTGCAGGTGAGAGACCGCAAGATGCATAGAGAGTTAAATTATTCATTTAGTATGTCAAATCAGTAGGATGGAATTCAGTCCATTGCCTAAGCATATTTCTAAACCTTATTCAAGCAGTTTGTCAAGTTTCAACTTGTATCTCAAAAGTGCATTTTTACCCCCACAGGTACAATCATTCTTGGCACACTACCATTGTGACTCAAAGAGCATGTAAAGTCGAAGTCCTTTACTTTGCTCCTGTACCCTTCATTTCCATGTAATTCTGCTGAAGGTTTGTTTCTCATTCTTCTGATCAGGCCACTCTGTGATCATTGATCCACCCTGGTGGCCTTTATGTCAGCCCCTGTGTAATCCCACTCCAAATTACTTGTCTTAATCTAATGAACAAATAGGTGTTTATGACAAACCTCGCTGTATGCTACAACTTACAGAAGCAAAACATTATACAAATTCAATTTGAATACATGTACAATACATTTTGACCAGAAGAACAGAAAGCCCTCATCAGTAAAATGAAGAAAAGCAAGTTTTGCCATGAAAGAGATTGTTCTCATGTGACTGACAAGTTCCCTTCTCACTTTGTATAGCAGGATAACTTTTGTCTTGATTCTGCTTTCTTTTAAAGAAGAATCTTTTATCAACTGGAATGGTGTTTTATTGATACCGTGGAGCCAGACAGTGAGGTAGAGATTGAGCAGGATTTACAGAAAATAATCTCTTACAGGAACGAGAACTGGGTTTTGAAAGGGGTGTTGGAAAGCTAACACCCAGATGAGGCCCAGGTCCTAACTCCACCTCAGCAGCGTTGTTTCAGTCACATTGGTAAATGTTTTAGGTAAGAGGTGAGCTTGGCAATGATTTAGTGGTGCTGAGCACTTCCAGAAGGCTGGAGTCTCCCACTTGACACTTTAAGTAATGGCAACCGTGATCAATCCTGCTGTTGCCTTGTCAGTTAGACTAGCAGTTACTCAGATGGTCAGCATGTTAATAGGGAGGGAAGTGGCCATGTAAGAAACTAATAGTACAACAAAGCACGTGGTGTGAGCTGTCTCGCGAAACATAGAGTTTTCAATAAATAAAAAGAAATCTGATAACTGGGCATGATCATGCGTCATTCAGTTTGGATTCGCTGATTTTGATAGTTGCAAACTCCATCCTTGCTCTCTGCGTCTTGTTAACAAACTCCTAAAGTTTTAATTTCATTCTTGGGATGTGGGCAGGGCCATCATTTTTTGCCTGCCCATTATTGCCCTGGATAAGATTGGACTAGATAGTCAGTTTTTTAAAAATTTAAAACCTTGAACAGCTGCAGTTCTTCATTTGTAGGTCGATAGATTCTGTGTTTTCAGGTTTTTGACGCTATGATAGTGAAGGGATGGCGATATAGTATTGGGTCAGGTTGGTATGAGACCTTGGAGGAGGTGGTAATGTTTCATGAAGTTGCTGCCCTTGTCCTCCTGGATGTTAGTGGCTGTGGGTTTGGAAGCTGCTGCTAAAGAAGCCTGGATGAGTTTTTGCAGTGCATCATGAGCCATCAACTAGAGGGAGGCAAGCAAGTTACCACAGGGCCATGCCCCCTCCCCGTAGCAGCACTTTGACTATCCGGGCACAATCTACAATTTTCAGAGTCCAGAGATAACCTCTAAGACTGTGGTTTCTAAATGTGTCCACACCAAATCTCAATCCCCATTTATATTTGAATATCTGTGCCAAGTACATAACAAATGATGCTGTTGCAGTTCAGAGACAATTAAAAAGTACCTGAGATGCAGTAAACCAAACAACATATCTCCTGATTTTAAAACAGGGTGACTCCTTTAGCTGAAACAGAAGAAGGTTATGTGATACAAATTGATTATTCTAGTAAAGTGATGAGTTGAAGATAATGTACATAAAATCAAATCTGGGACAGTGTGGTCATTAGCATGATTGTCAGGGGATTGACCAATCGTCATCTTTGTATGGGAGTTGTGGTAATACTAAGTGCACCCCATTTTCACTGGGAGACTGAAGAGTGATTTGAACTTGCATGTGAGAGCCTCTATGTGAATTCAAGAGACTTCTAGCAAACCGATACCGACATGGAAGTGCCTATCCTGCTTTCTGCCACAAAAGATATTTAACTTTATTACCAAACTGCAGAGAGAATGAAATCCTGTTTAGAAAGATAACCTGTTGGGACTGTATGGAGAATCCTTTAAAATCTGCCCCAGTTAGTGTTGGTTTCTGTACCACATCAGCAACTTGTGACAGTCAAAATGTTTAGGTTATTTCTGACTTTAAATTGGTGTGAAGCCTATTTGAACTAGTCCTGAAATCCACCTTTAAATAGAGTCATAGAGATGTACAGCATGGAAACAGACCCTTCGGTCCAACCCATCCATGTCGAACTGATATCCCAACCGAATCTAGTCCCACTTTCATAACTTCTTAAAGTGCTTTGGAAAATGGCAATGTAAGATTAATTGTATCGTCTGTGAATCCACATAAAAAGCAGATGGTTACTCTGTCTTCATGCTTTAGGTTCAGTTTTGCTGAATGATATTTGAACTGTTGAGAAAGAGAGTGGAACCCTCTATCTTTTTGTGCCTCATTCTTTGAGTATATTGTAACCCCAGTTAAATAAATCATTTTTAAAATTGTACACTATATTGATGTTAAAACAAAGCTCAGATCTGCTTGTATAAGCACTACTCCAGTGGCTGACTCAGAGACCCTACACAGTGAATATCTTCGCTGCAGAGAGCAGTTCAATCCATTGACCCATGGTTATGTTCAGTTAGTTCATCCCTGTGGTAAGGGTAATATAATTGTTAGTTAATGTCAAGGTGTATACCTGTTCAGCGATCACTTGGTATTTCTAAAGGTGAATTATACACATGATGCTGTACTTTCACAAATAGTCAACATATTGAAGGGGAAGAGGAATGACAAGTGATTTGCAGAGTGGTGTTCATGTCTATTTGGAAGCGAGACGTTTGGAAATGTTTTGATTATTATGCCTTGGTAACCTGAGTCAATGTGACACAATTGTTAAAGTTCACTTGAGAATGTAACTTTAAAAAAACGTTTTGCGATTTACATATGGAAGAAGTGAAACTAACATGGTCATTCTAACAGATGAGAAACTTAACAAACAATCGAGGTATCTTTCAATGTATAGTTTCAGTTACATCACACTGGAAACGTTTGCTATAAATTCTGTCTTACAATCGTGTACTCCACAACCACCTGATGAAGGAGCAGTGCTCCAAAAGCTAGTGCTTCCAAATAAACCTGTTGGACTATAACCTGGTGTTGTGTGATTTCTAACTGAATCAATGTTAGTTACTTTATCCAGAAGATCCCTCAGTTTGATTCCCAGATTCTGTTGAATGAGTCGGTCTCGCGTGCATTTACAACTAAGTTTGAAGGTAGGGAATTATCAGCCAGAATTTGCAAGGCTATTTGCTAGCGACAAGATAGATAAGGTACCTTGTCTTGGCTGGCATTCAAAGAGGAGAAAGTGAGGTCTGCAGATGCTGGAGATCAGAGCTGAAAATGTTCAGCTCTGCCATTCAAAGAACCAACAATAATAAGAATTGTTGTTTTCAGGAACATCAGAAGAGGAAAACAATGTAGCAATGGGTTTGTTTTTTAAAAAATCAGTCCATTTGAATTATCCATCATGAATGAACTGAATCCTGTTGTGCCTTTGCAATTTCATGCATACATCTCAATATATTCTGTTGACTAAAATATCAGTTTTCTGAGCAGTGTATCCAGCTAAATGGTTCAAGTAAGAGGAGGTCAGAGAAGGATAGGTTGGCGATCACAGACTGAGGAAAATAATGCAATAATTGAGATACATTAGACAGCATTGAAATAACAGGTTTCTGCCTCTTTAAATATGGCTCAAGGGATGCCACTGTAAAATGGTGAGCATTTGTCTGTGAATATCAGTAATCTCTTAAGCTATGATAAACAAGAAATTTCCTTCATCCCTTGTGCAGAACAGCCCCTTGTTTTTGCTTTTCCTCCATTATTAAGATTCCTATTTGTACCACCTGTCTGATTATACAAGGAGTAATGGACAAAGGAATGAGAATTTTGGGAGAGTTTGCAACTTCAAAAGAAACTTTTTGCTTACCAGAGAACAAAATAATCAATATAGTCAGCTAGGAACATGTAGCAAATATTAAAAGGTTCAGTAGCACAGGTGACTGTGTGAGCTTCTACACAATGTACAATACCTATGTTATGTAAAATTGTGGGATCAACCTGCTTTGACATCGCAGAATTGTGTTGAAAACACATTGGTCAGTTAACAAAGATGGTACCTGACTCCATCTCAATAAATGTTAGTTTGAAGCAGATTGCATAACATTTGAGCATAAATGACTTTTAATAAAACATGCTTGGCACAATGCAATCAGTTAGTTGCTGTTCCAAAGTGCAAACAAGGTTAAAAACTACAAGTGCTCTCAATCCTTGTTCAGTTTGATGGGCATCAGCAAATTGCTTCAAGTGCAAGATACAAGACCAAAAGAATGCGACTGCTCACAAACCCACTTAACCAAAAGGGACTATGCTTGTACTTGTAGTGTATGCAAGAATAGATAAAATTTACAACATATTGAGGGAGACGCTGTACACTTTCTATTTTTAAAAGATATATTTAATTGCTTTCCTTCTGTGAGCAGCAGGACTGAAAATGTGTTGCTGGAATAGCGCAGCAGGTCAGGCAGCATCCAAGGAGCAGGAGAATCGATGTTTCGGGCATGAGCCCTTCAGCAGCATACCAACTTTTCTGTATCCAGGATACAGAACTTCTGTCACCTGCTCTTTTCAATGTCCTTTTATCCAACTGCACTGCAATGAGTATCAAAGACTGTTTCAAGCAGTAAACCATGTTGGATATCTTAGCAGTGAAAGGTACAATCTCAGTTGGGGAAGCTAAGAGAGTAATTTCGGATTCTTTGTATTGGGAAGAGGCATTGTCCAGCAACAGGCTGACTAAGATTACAGATCTACAACTGAGGAATTATTGCCACAAACTAACATCCTTTATTTGGAGCAGCAAGGTACGTTTACAGAAAGAAAAAGTATTGCAGATAACAGCAATTTTGTTTGCGAATGTTGTTGCATTAAGAGCTTTGGAAGGATTTGGGGTTTTTGAGTGTACTCTCGGGAGGAAGTTGTCTCGTGATATGTGATAAATACCCCTCAACCTTTGAACTCTGCGCCTGTTCCTTTTCAAAACAACTGGTGAATAATTGAAATGTTTCACTTCACAGTCATTGTGAATGACTCTCCAAGTAGCAATGACCTTTGAACGTCTGGCTAACTTTTCTTGACCTTGCAGGTAAAGGAGAAAAGTTACAATGGTTTTGAGTATTAGAGTTGATCTTGAGACAGTTGAAGAAAATGCACAATAAACATATCTCCGTTAAAGCTCCGTGACCCTCAACTTAATCTTGTGCACCCTCTTTGCAAATTGTGGAAGAGAATCTTTTTCAAGTTGGTTTGGTGTCAGAGTTGAAAAGGTTTTATTGGCCCAGTAAGTTATTTTATGACAGTCACCAACTGAGCCAGAATTGTATTTCGTGCTTTGCAGCAAATGAAAATTCCACTTTAATGAAATGTAAGTACTGAGGCTACCTTCTATCGACACAACACTTCTGGGCAGAGAATGACTCTTAAATTTGGCCAATATCTGATCCAGGAGTATTCGGCTTATTCCTGATAGGATTGGAGTTAATCCATTTGTTTTAATATGCTGGCTTTGCCTGGGATCTAGCTCCATCTGGAAATCTCAATTTATTGTAAAGTGCCATAGAGTGATATTACCTTGTTGCACAGTGTGTGCCCTGAAAATAGAGTAAGTTCAGTTGTTCCGAATATTGGGTTTCAGTTGTGGTGCAAATTTAACTTTACGGATTCCTAGCCACCAGATACCAGTGTATTTGGTATTTCAGTTCATTCTGATACCTGTGTAAGTCATGTGCAGGTTGGCTTCATTAGACTTTGCTGCCATTCAGAAACACCATATTTTGTGTTTGTTGTTCTTTTTTTACTGTCCCTGTTCTTACAGTCCACAGTTTGCATAAACTATTTTCTTGATGCTGTTAATGTTTAGCTTGCAATAGCTTTCTTTTTATTGTCTTGCACGAAGGAATTGTTTCACTGATTTCCAGATTTTTATTTATGAACATGTGCTGTCTATGAAACAAGCAAAAATATTTTGTCAAGTGTAAGAATAACTGTGCTAAATGATCAATCAACAACAAACAGTGTGTGTGTCTTAGTTTACATTTCCAGGTGTCACAGTATGACAGGATGTTTTGTCATGGTCTTGTGTTATTGACTCCATGAACTGAAGGGCAGCATGGGAAGAGAATAAATGGAATCAAATGTCCATTACTATGGGTAAAATAAGTTGTGCTGTTAACTCTGAGTGGGAGTTATGGCTGTGGGGCCTGAAACTGGTAGCAGTCCATTAGCCCCAGCCCATGACACCTTGGAGACTTAAACTTATTTCCCTGAAAATGGTGGGGCTGAATTTTCTTTTGGGGGGGGAGGGGGATGGGAAGGTGGCAAAGAAAGAACAGAAAACCATTCTGCTTAAGCCATGACCTGTGACCAATTGGAACAGTCTTTGTTAAGGTCAGTGACTTAGATGGGCCATTCAGAGGAAGGTGAAAGATTTTGGGGAGATTTTCTCTTGTTGAGCTAGTAAGAGCACTCCTTCCCCCAGGCCATATACCCTAACGGTAGAAGAAAAGTTCTGAGCTGCTTCAGTTGTTCCAGAGGCCCCAGAAATAATGTGCCATCTCCAAATTAAATGGTGCAATACCACAGCCTCAGGGGAACTTAGGAATGTACAACAAAAACAGCCTTGCCAGCAATGCTCATATCCCATGACCAAAAAAACATACACAGATTGGCAAAGGAGGCTGACTAATGTCATCAGATGCTTCCAACATTTTAGATGTGACTATCAACCTTTTAATTTCTAAACTGCTGCTAACCCAGGCATTGAAACATTAAGGCAAATGGTGGGTAGCAGGAGTGCATAAGCTTTGCTTACATTTTGATCTTCTATCATCTATCAGGAGCAGAATGTTAAAATTGAGCACATTTTGCCACTTAATTTGGTATTAATGTGTGGTAGCTGTAATTGTAGAGACAAAGCTGAGTTTAATTTGTTCAGAACTATATGCTATAGAAATATTCTGTTATTGCATGTCACGAATATTGTTTTAAGATACTTGCCACTCAACAGCTAAGTGTGGTGTTGAAAGTTGGTCAGTCAGCATCCGAGGAGCAAGAGAGTCGATGTTTCGAGCATAAGCTCTTCATCAGAAGAGCTTATGCTCAAAACATTGACTCTCCTGTTTCTTGGATGCTGCCTGACCGGCTGTGTTCTTCCAGCACCACACTTTTTGACTCTGATCTCCAGTGTCTGCAGTCCTCACTTTCTCCCACTCTAGCAGCTTAGTAAAACCCAAGGAAGTGACTGGATTATTATAAGACTGCAATGGCTGTTCTTCACAGGGGCAAAGTTGGGAGGGCAGATGGTTGATGCTGTCTCCTACTCTTGATCAGATCTTCCTTCTGCCAACATATTTATTAAAGGTTTCAAGACAAAGCCACTTGAATAAGATACCAGATGTGTCTGGAATCACACCTTAGTATGAGATATGATCTTCTGAATTGAAGAGGGAAAAATTGAAAGGATTACTTGACCTTTTCCAATATTAATGTGTTGAAAAATAGAATTTCAAAATGTATATTTGGATTGCTTTCTCTTGACTATTTATGTCTCGGCAAGTGCCAACTGCATGAGCAGTGGCCCTGCTGAAGGAGCCGAACTGAGAGATGCATTAACTGTACCTTCCTCAAACTAATTTACAATGCGTGCCTATTATCTATACTTCTGGGAATGGTAGTATTTGAATCATGGGATCCACAGTTCCAGTCAGCTTTTGAAGCCTTCATTATCTTGCCTCCTGTTTGATAGTTTTGCTTTCTGACAACAGCGAAAAGGTAACCAGATGTAGAACAGCTCTCATCATGTCTGGAAGTACATCTCTTAACAAGCTAATAAAAAACTATCTGAGGAAGACTGAAAAAAAACTTTTACCTGCATTGTTTGGAAATTATGTGCATAAGGTTTCTTGTGCTTTTATTTAGTGGCATTGGTTGCAATAAAAACATCTCTAAATAATTACAGTACTTTTTCAAAAGAACATTATTAAAGCAATAGTATTGACTTCTAACTGTCAAAAGAGTTCAAATGGACCAGATCATTTTGCTTAGACTCCAGAATATTAGACCAGAACCAGTGCTTTGGGATTATGTGAGCTGTGGTCATTGCATCTGCTGAAGACAGGATCAGTCAGTCATTTTGACACAGATAATAAGCAACTGCACTGGAGCTTTGATCACAGTGCCAAAAAAAACTTACATCGTGCCAGGCAGATTCAATTTGTGAATTGAACGGGATAAAATAACTAACAGTCTCTTGGGATTTTATGCCACACTTTATTCAAGTCAGCTCCCTTATTTAAACAAACAGAATCCAATTAACTCATTAGCTCTTTCCCTGTAAAACTGGTAATTTTATTGACTTATGGGAAACTAATCTCTGGGTCTAATTGCAGAGGTCAAAGGGACAAACCCCTGGGTCCACCTTAAATTCAGCAACGTCATCAACAGCAGCCATGCTAAAAGTGAAAACAGTGGCCAAAATCCTCCAGTTCGCTGGAGAAGTAGAGAGCAGATTTTGGGATCACTTACTTTGCAGCCATTGGGGAATTCCTTGGACTCCAATTTAAACAATTTTAGAACAAAGAGATGGAAATGGGAAAGTTTTATTAGTGATGTGTTGACATTGAATAACTACTTCTTAAAGTGATTCTATATTCAGGTTTTGATCCAATGGACAGTTATCATTATGGATCAGTCAGTCTGTGTTCTCCTAATTTCCAGGGATTGGTGAAGAATAGCTTTTATTTTCTCTCCTCTAAAAAAATACTCCTGCCTCTTTTGTATCAGTTCTGATGATTCTGTAATTTTGTTATTGAAGAAGTGACTGGAAAACATGCCGTTAGAGTTTTCTGTAGGGGTGGCTGCAAATTTTCTGCAGGCAAGAATATTCTCTTGTTCAAAATCTTCTCTCAAATAAAGGGCAGTTTTTACAGTAAAAACAAAACACAAATTTTCAGAGCTTCTTTTGAAGTGATTTGGTACTATGAAGTATGCTGTATGTCTATGACAATAATAACAATGCTACAAACATAAGTTTAAAAGTTCATATTTTACTAGCTTAAGTTAGTGAATGTGATAACGAAAATAGTTGAGACAAGATTACAAGTCATGGATAGAATTACCAATATTTGCTTAAGTGCATATATAAGGCTCTTTGGAGTTCTGTTATCCTTGAAACTGAGTACTTTACTCATCTCCATCATTCTTTACTGTTCTGGTAGGTTTTGAATATAGATAATTTTTGTTCTTTATCTTTCCCAGCAATTCTTTTATTTCTTCCCTCTCCTGAACTTGCTGCTTCCTTAATGGATAGAGAATCAACCCTCTGCCTGCCCTTGGTCCATATCCCTCCATTCCTTGCATATTCATGTGCCGATGTAAAAGTTTCTTAAATGCCCTATCTGCCTCCACCACCACCTCTAACAGTGCATTCCAGACTCCTACCACTCTCTGGCTCAGTGGTTAGCACTGCTGCCTCACAGCACCAAGGATCTGGGTTTGATTCCAGCCTCGGGTGACTGTCTGACTGGAGTTTGCACATTCTCCCCGTGTCTGCGTGACTTTCCTCTGGGTGCTCTGGTTTCCTCCTACAATCCAAAGATGTGCAGGTTAGGGCAATTAGCCGTACTAAATTGCCCATTGTGTTCAGGGATGTGTAAGTTAGGTGCATTAGTCTGAGGTAAATGTAGAATAATAGGGTCTGGGTGGGTTACTCTTTGGAGGGTCAGATTGGACTTGTTGGGCCAAATGGCCTGTTTGCACACTGTTAAGGATTTTATGATTCTATCTCCTTTGAGCTTTCCCCCTCTCACCTTGAATGCATGCCCCCTAGTTTTAGGCATTTAATTCGACTGGGACAACACTACTATCGTAGGGCAAGCCAGACAGAGAACAGCTAGGGAATTCCTAGAGGCATGGCATTCATCCACAAACTCCATCAACAAACACATCGACCTGGACCCAATATACCAACCACTACAGCGGACAGCTGAAACTGACAACCGGAAGCGGCAGGGACAGACCACTATAAACACCGGAGGAAACATCAAAGAAGCGCTTCGCAGGAGGCTCCCAAGCACTGATGATGTCGCCTAGCCAGGGGACGAAACGTTTGCAACAAAAACTTCCAGCTCGGCGAACAGAACCACAACAACGAGCACCCGAGCTACAAATCTTCGCACAAACTTTGAAGAGGTTAAATTGTTTTGATCAACAAAAGTAAGCAGATCCATTTACTGCACATTTGTAATTCAAGGGGAAGCTTGACATTCTGTGCGTAGAATTCAAATGTGAAACTGCTCAGCTGTCTCACTAAATGGAGTTCAAATCAATCAAATGCATTACTGCTCACTTCCTTTATATTGAATCAACAATAAAAGCAGTTTTGATGCTCATTTTTCACATTCATAATTCTAGCAAGTGAAGTCCATCTATTAGCGAGTTTTGAGAAAGTCCATCTACTTTCAAATTCATCAGCAAATATGCAGCTTATATTAGTCATCTTATATGAATGTAGGAACAGGAGCTAGATATTCAGCCTGTCAAGCCTGCATTGCAAACTAATGCCATCATGGCTGAATGAACACTTCAGTATCTTTGTGCTGTCACTATCCCCATGACCCAGTGCACCATTGATAATCAAAATGTATATCAACCTTTACTTCAAATATATTGCATACTGAGCTTCCACAACCCTCTATGGATAGAGAATTCTAATAATTCACTGCCCTCTGGACTTAATGAAAAAGGTTGCCTCATCTCAGTCCTAATAGGCATCCTCCTTATTTTTACATTGTGCCCACTGCTTCTATACTCCCCAACCAGGAGAAGCATGCATCAAGATGTTACAACTCCAGAGCAGGTGGGACATGAACCCAGGCCTCCTTTCTATCCATAAAACAGTAAGTATTTTTACGCATTTCGTGGGCTTCAATGAGACCATCTCTCATTCATTGAAACTGTAGAGAATACAGGCCCAGTTGACCTGATCTCTATTCATAGGATAGTCCCACCATCCTGGAAACAAATATGATGAACCTTTGTTGTACTCACAGTATGGCAATAATAGATTTTTCTGAGACCAAAACTGCACAGAGCAGTCAAGATGCAGTCTCATGATCTTGTGCACAGTTGAGGCAAGGTTTCAGTACTCCTGTGTGCAAATCCTCTTGCAGTAAAGGATATCATTCCTTAGCCTTGCAAGTAGGCAGGTACATACTTGCATCTGCATGTTAGCCTACAGTGATTTCCTGACCACGACATCTAGCTCCCTTTTATACAGCTACATTTTCCAACCTCTCACCTTGTCAAGAAATACGCCGCACATCCGTTTTCTCCCATGAAGGTGGATAACCTCACATTTTCTAAATGATGGAATGTGGAATTCAAAGCACAAATAGATCAATCATGATCTTATTGAGTGGCAGAGTAAGGTTGGAGGGGCTGAGTGGCCAACATCTGTTCCTGTTTTGTATGTTCATTCCATGATGGAGTGAGTAGAACTGACTCATTCATGGGATTGCTCTCCATGTTGCAACTGGACTCTACATTTTCAGGAGAACGTGTTGTTGCTTTGCAAATAGCTAAAAGAGTTTGTAAAGTTTGTGTTTGTCTAATTCAAAAGTTGAATGGAATAGCATGGGTGACCATTAATGGTGGTGATTGGGGGTATGGGGTTGGTGGGGGTCAGCGGAATAAGGATCTTTAGCAGTTGTTTTTGTGGTGCTACATTATGTCAGCAAGAGGGTACAGAGATAGTGGGCGGCACGGTGGTAGTGGGCGGCACGGTGGCACAGTGGTTAGCACTGCTGCCTCACAGCGCCAGAGACCTGGGTTCAATTCCCGCCTCAGGCGACTGACTGTGTGGAGTTTGCACGTTCTCCCCGTGTCTGCGTGGGTTTCCTCCGGGTGCTCCGGTTTCCTCCCACAGTCCAAAGATGTGCAGGCCAGGTGAATTGGCCATGCTAAATTGCCCGTAGTGTTAGGTAAGGGGTAAATGTAGGGGTATGGGTGGGTTTCGCTTCAGCGGGTCGGTGTGGACTTGTTGGGCCGAAAGGCCTGTTTCCACACTGTAATGTAATCTAATCTAATATGACCACTTTGGTTGCAGTGTGGTTACTTTTGTCCTTTTGATCAGGCATCTATATTTTGAGTGGGTTGTGTCTGAACTAGTCAATGTTCAGAGTCAATTAGACCTAATCTGTACCAATGTAAAGTATGGTTTAATTTTTAAGGGAGTGCTTACCCAGGCAGAAAGTTGTGTGAAGTTTCAGCATATAGGTTTTAAAGGATGTCAGTGATATGCTTTGTCATTGGAAACTGGCCAAATATTGCACTAGACTGCATTTCCAAGAATCCATTGTCACTGAATTCCTGACTTTGTCAAAAAGTTCCACCATTTCTGACCCAGAGGTCTGCAGGTAGTCATTGATTTGGAACAAAGTGGAAAATTGCCCTTGTGAACAAGATTAGTTTCTGACCAAAAGAGGAAATGAAATGAGCTAGCCCAATCTCAACAAGAGACAACATCTAAGTATGAAACTATAGTTCTTAATTTAGTTACATTTAATCTGCAGGAATCAATTGAAATTGTTTTGTAAAGCTACAAAATTTGTAGGTTTGTAACATGCATTTGTAACAGTAACTTTTTTTTTCTTGTGATTGCATAGCTATAAATGACAATGATGGAGGAGGCTGTTGGCAGAATTATGGAGTGGGCTTGTACACTCACTGGTGCTCAGTTTGGTTCAGCCGGAGAGACTCAGTTTCTGATCTCATTACAGCCTTGGTCCTTACCTGGACTAAAGGACTGAACTCCAGAAGGGAGGTAAGAGTGACATCAAGACCCTTAGCAAAACTGGAGTCAATGAGAATCAAGGGAAAAGCTCTTCACTGGTTGAAGTTGTGCTTAGCACAAAGGGAGATGGTTGTGGTTGGTGGAGGTCAGGCATCTCAATCCCTGGATATCACTGCAAGGGTTCATCGGAGTGTGTTCTAGGTCCAACCATCTTCATTGTCTTCATTTCACTTTCACTCTAATATAAGATCAGAATGAGAATGTGCAATTGTCACTGTTGAGCACCATTAGCAGTTCCTCAGATACTGAAGCAGTCAGTATCCATTTGCAACAAGACCTGGTTAACATCCAAGCTTGGGCTGGTAAATGGTAAAAGTAACGTTCATGTCACATAAGTGTCAGAAAATGACCATCTCCAATAAGAGAGAATCTAACCACCTCCCTTTACATTTCAGTGGAGTTACCATTGCTGAATCCTGCACTACAAATATATTTTGGTGATATTGTTGACTAGAAACTGAACTAGACGAGCATAAATGTACTATAGTTAAAAGAACAAATGAAACTTAACTCCTGACTCCATAAAGCTTGTCCACCATCTATAAGGTACACGTCAGGAGTGATCTGGAATATTCTCTACTTGGCTGACCAAGTGCACCTTCAACATTTGAGAAGCTCAACACCATCTGGCAAAGGCAGCCCATTCTCCATCTACCACTTGCAATTTTCATTCCCACTACCATCAATGCACAGGAGCAGCAGTATGTGCCGTCCATACAATGCACTGCAATAAACTCACCAAGACTCCTTTAGCTTCTTTCAAATCCATGACTACCACTTTTTGAAGGATAAAGACAACAGAGACATGGGAACACCATTTCCTGCAGGTTTCCCTCAAAGTCGAGACTGTGGTGCTAGAAAAACACAGCAGGCCAGGCAGTATCCGAGGAGCAGGAGAATCGAAGTTTCAGGCACAAGCCCTTCATCAGGCAGGACTCTTGCCCAAAACATCAATTCTCCTGCTCTTCAAATGCTGCCTGACTGCTGTGCTTTTCCAGCCCCACACTCGCGCCTCCGATCTCCAGCATCTGCAGTCCTCATTTTTTCTAATGGTTCCCTCCAAGCCACACTCATCCCGGCTTGGAAGTACACTGCCATTCTTTCACCATTCCTGAATTAAAACCCTGAAGGTCCCTAATGGCGTTGATTTTATCGACCACGACCATAAAATGTGGCAGTTCACCACCACTTCCTCAACGGCAATTGGGAATTGGCAGTAAATGCTGGGCCCAGCCAGCGATGCCCACCAGGCTAAGTAAAACAATATGGTTTGGTCACAGAAAATGTTGTTAATGAGGATTTGAAAATAGTTCATACAACAGAAGAGGAGGTGTTGGAGGTCTTAAGATGCATATAGGTAAATAAAGCCCTGGGACCTGATTGGGTCACACGGATGTACAGCATGGAAACAGACCCTTTGATCCAACTTGTCCATGCTGATCAGATGTCCTAGATAGATCCTCGTCCCATTTGCCAGCACCTCACCCGTACCCCTCTAAACCTTCCTGTTCATATACCCATCCATCTGCCTTTTAAATGCTGTAATTGTACCAGCCTCTGTCACTTCCTCTGGCAGCTCGTTCCATACACACATCACCCTCTGCGTGAACAACGTTGCTCCTTAGAAAGTCCCATTGTACTCTTTTAAATCTTTCCCATCTCACCTTAACCCTATGCCATCTAGTTTGGATTCTCCCACATGGGGAAAAGACCACATCTATTTACCCTATCCATGCCCCTCATAATTTTATAAACCTTCATAAGGTCACCCCTGAGCCCCCGGAAGCTCTATTCAGTCTCTCCCTCTCGTTAAAACCCTCCAACCCGGGCAACATCGTGTAAATCTTTTTTGAGCACTTTCGAGTTTCTCAGCATCCTTGCTGTAGGAGGGAGACCAGAATTGCACACAGTAGTGTTTCCCACAACTTTGTGGGAAGCTTGGGAAGAGATTGTGGGCCCCTTGCTGAGATATTTGTATCATCAACAGCCATGGGTGAGGTGCCGAAGATTAGAGGTTGGCTAATGTGGTGCCATTTCCTAAATGCTGTGAGGAAAAGCCAGGGAACTATAGAGCCTGATGTCATAGGCAGGTAAGTTGTTGGAGGACATCCTGAGGGACAGGATTTCAATGTATTCCAAAAAGCAAGGACTATTAGGAATTGTCAACATGGCTCACTAAATTGATTGAGTTTTTTGAAGAGTCGATAGAGAAGGTTGATGAAGGCAGAGTGGTAGACATTGTCTGTATGGGCTTCAAGGTGTTTGACATGGTTCCGTATGGTAGACGGGTTAGCAAGATTAGATCTCATGGACCCAAAGGAGCTAACCAATTGGAGACAAAATTGGATTGAAGGTTGGAGTCAGAGCACAGTGGTCGAGGGTTGCTTTTCAGACTGGAGCCTGTGACCAGCAATGTGCCACAAGGATCAGTGCTGGGTCTACTATTTTTTATCACTTTAATTAATGATTTGGATGTAAACATAGGAGGAATGGTTAGTAAGTTTGCAGATGACACCAGAATAGGTGCTGTAGTGGATGGTGAAGATGATTACCTCAGAGTACAATGGGACTTTCATCAGATGGGCTAATGGCTGAGGAATGGCAGAGGAAGATTAATTTCGATAAATGTGAGGTGCTGTATTTTGGTAGGGGCCCCGGGAGCATTGCTGAACAAAGAGATCTTGGGCTACAGGTGCATAATTCTTTGAAAGTGGAGTCACGGGTAGATAGGATAATGAAGAAGATGTTTTACATGCTTACCTTCATTGATCAGTGCATTGAGTATGGGAGTTAGGAAGTGTTGTGACTGTACAGGACATTGGTGAGACTACATTTAGAATGCTACATTCAGTTCTGGTCTCCCTGCTATAAGAAAGATGTTGAGAGGGTTCAGAAAAGATTGACAAGGATGCTGTCAGGACTAGAGGGTTTGAGTTAAAGGAAGAGACTGAATAAATAGGCTGGGGCTATTTTCCCTGGAGCATCGGAGATCAAGGGGTGACCTTGTAGAGATTTGTTAAACAACATGAAGAGGATGGATAGGGTGAATAGATGAGGTATTTTCCCCAAGATTTGGGAGTCCAAAACTAGAGGGCATAGGTTGAGGGTGAGAGGGGCAAGATTTAAAAGAGGCAACTTTTCATGCAGCGGGTGATATGGAATGAGTTGCAAGAGGTGAAGCGGTGGAGGCTGATACAATGACAGCATTTAAAAGGCATCTGGATGGGTACATGAATAGGAAGGGTCTAGAGAGATTTAGGCTAAGCAATGGCAAATGGGACGAGGTCAGATTGGGATGTCCATCAGTGCCAGCGAATTGGACCAAAGAGTCTGTTTCCATGCTGTATGCCTGTATGAACCATTCAATCCATAGAGTGTGGAAGCAGGCTACTCAACCCATCAAGTTCACACCAACCCTGCAAAGAACACCCTGTCCCCTATCCTGTCCCTGTAACCTTGCATTTCCCATTTCTAACCCACCCAGCCTAGGCGAAAGTGAAGTGGTTTGACTGAGCTGCTCAACGGGCCTATAAAGAAGTTTATAGATAATATCTTCCAGTTCTCATGCTGTGAAAGGCCAGTGGCTAACTTGTACTGTTCTCTTCCTCCATTCCATCCTGACTCAGCCAACCAACCTCCCTGTCCTCTGCCCAGATAATTGAGTTGAGTTGGCTAAGAGCTATATTGCTAGGCAACAATTACCACACTGTGTAACATTGAATGGTACCAATCACCCAGTGGCTTTGTTATCTTGCAGATGCTGGAGATCAGAGTTGAGATTAGAGTGGTGTTGGAACAGTACAGGAACCTGATGAAGGGCTTTTGCTCAAAACATCAATTTTCCTGCTCCTCAGATGCTGCCTGATCTGCTGTGCTTTTCCAGCACTACTCTAATCTTAACCCACCCAGCCTGCCCATCCCTGAAAACTATGAGCAATTCAGCATGGCCAAACCACCTAACCTGCACATCTTTGGACTGTGGGAGGAAGCCAGAGCACCTGGAGGAAACCACACAGACATGGAGATTGTACAAACTCCACACAGCACCCTGAGAGTGGAATTAAACCCGGTTCCTTGGCACTGTGAGGCAGCAGAGCGAACCACTGAGCTACTCTGCTGCTATTAACTCTATGACTTTGATTCTTTAAAGCAGTCATAGTGCTGAGGGCAGAATTGAAACCAGACCAAGACCATTCAATGGAGTGTTCATGTGGTGTTGAGATGAAATAATGCAATCGTGATTCTTGTCATGAGGGCTGTTGGCAGAAGTGCTTTCTGTTTGGTTTGACTGAGCTGCTCAATGGGCCTATACAGAAGATTATAGATAATATCTTCCAGTTCTCATGCTGTGAAAGGCCAGTGGCTAACTTGTACTGTTCTCCTCCTCCATACCATCCTGATTCAGCCAACCAACCTTCCCTGTCGTCTGCCCAGATAATTGAGTTGAGAGTTAAATTCAGATGGTCAAAATTGAAATGAGAGGATAATTGATTTTAGTGCATTATAACATAGTAATTTTTTTAATATGGCAGCACTGAACACCTTTCCAAAGTACCTTATTGGCTGTACAACACCCTGGGATGACCTGAGCTTGGGAGGTGCTACACAAACTAAAGTGGGGCAAAGAAAAGCTTGAACTCTGCTGACCTATACCTGACTCCTCCTGCTACCTATTTGGCATACAGGCATGAGCATGAGCAACATAAAATGCAATTACAGCTGCTTCCACTGGAAGATTAACAACTTTTTTTAAAAAAGTATCTTGGATTGGCTAAGAGCTGTATTGCTAGGCAACAATTACCACACTGTGTAACATTGAATGGTACCAATCACCCCAGTGGTTTTGTTATCTTGCAAGTAATTGGCACGTGCAACATGAATGTTCATTTGCTGAGGATCTTAAGTGTTCTAAGCTCCATCTTCCATTTCCTGTGTTATAAAGTGGAGAACCACAATGACTTATATCTGTCCTGTTCAGTTTATTTTTCAGCAATTAAATGTACATTTTGGACGGAATAGATCTGTCTAACTATTGTTCATGTCGTCATTCCCATTGCTCCAGTAGTTCATTAAAGCATTGCTGCAAAACGAGCCAGCTATTGTCTCCTTTTTGTATCACATATTCCTGAGGTTGTCTTAAGACATGTCTGCCTGTGCAGGATATAATTATATGGCCAGTTGAGTAAATATTTGCCTCAGTGCCAGTGACCCGGGTTCAATTTCACCCTTGGGCAATTGTCTGTGTGGAGTTTGCACATTTTCCCCGTATCTGTGTAAATCCTCTGGATGCTCTGGTTTCCTCCCACAGTCCTGAGATGTGCAGGTTAGATAGATTGGCCATGCTGAATTGCTTGTAAAGTCCAGAGATGTACAGGCAAGGTGGGTTAGCAGTGAGAACAATGGGGTGACAGGGGATGGGTGGGATGCTCCTTGGGTGATTAGTGTGGACTCGATGGGCTGAATTGCCAGGATTCTATGATTCCTGTTATGTGGGGCAGCGCGGTGGCTCAATGGTTAGCTCTGCTGCTTCACAGTGCCAGGGTCCCAGGTTTGATTCCAGCCTCAGACAACTGTTAGTGTGGAGTTTGCGCATTCTATCCTTGTCTGCGTGGGTTTCGTCCGGTGCTCAGGTTTCCTCCCACAGTCTCAAAGATGTGCAGGTTAGGTGGATTGGTCATGTTAAATTGCTCATAGTGTTCAGAGATGTGAAGGCTAGGTGTGTTAGTCAGGGGAAATGTAGAGTAATAAGGTATGGGGGCGGGGCGGGATCTGGGTTGGATGCTGTTTGGAGGGTCAGTGTGGACTTGTTGGGCCAAATGGCCTGTCTCCACACTGCAGAGATTCTATGATTTCTATTGAGAACGATCAAGCTCAACCTTGGACAGTGCTGTCAAAAAGAAGTGAAAAAAGGTTTCTTGTGCTTCTTAATTCTTGATCTATTGTTGTCATGTTCAGCATTCTAATAGAACATGTTCCCCAACTTGAGAACCTGGCTGCTGAGAATGCTCACTGTTTTGAAGGTTAGGATAGTTTGGAGGTGTATGCCATAAACATCTTGGGAAAGCAAGTTGGACACTGCTGTGCAAGTGTATAGTGGCCTGATGCCAGTTGAATTTGACCATGTGCTTCTGATTGCTGGACCCAGAACAGAGAGCACTATCCAGAAGGTCATTAGTTTCTGCGGAAATTAAACCAACTGAAAAAAATTGACCTCAGTTGACTGACTAAAATGATGAAAGTATTTGCATGATTTGTAAGATGAGAATTCCTAACGCGTTGCCTGTTGCCTTAGAAATTTCAGCAAAGAGGAAGCCAGTACTCGCTGCATACACAGCACATCTGCTCCCATCGTATTTCTCTGTTCTTCTGTAATGGCCTTCAAATGAGTGCTGATCTAATTCCATATTCATTAGCCAATGCACATATTCATATTTCTTAATAACCCACTCTAATGTGTAGCACTTAATAGAATGCTGTGCTTCCAGAGAAGCATGAAACCAAGGCTACATCTCTCTCAAGTGGACAGATAACAACAAACGATAGCAATATGCTGCTATCTTGCCTGAAGTTAATCTACATCATTAAAATAGATGATCAGGTTATTTTTGTGTTGCTGTCTGTGTGCAAATTGGCTGTTGCTGTTCCTAATTACAACACTGAGTACACTTTCACAGTACTTCATTGGCTGGAAAGCACTTTCTTTGTTGTGAAAAAATATGATATTATAAACAGGACAAAATTCTTTGTTTTACACCTTTAGTAACATTCCTTTGTTACTGATCACCAATTGGTGCAAACAATCTTTCATCCATTTACTTTCTCAACTCCTGACAAAATTGTGTTTAGATTTCAGTAAGACCTTTAGTATTGTCCTCCGAAATTAAACGAAAGCTTCAAATAACAGCTAGGTGTTTGAGGGAGGCAAAAACTGTCTAAAGCAGCAGATGCAGTGGAAACAAAGCTATACAAATAGGTCAGTGAGTGTGAAAGATTCAAAGTTGGGGTCCTTGCTATTTACATTAACATACAAATGATTTGGAGCTGGAGATAGAGCAGAGCTGTCCTAGTTATGACAACATACAGGAGTGTCAACTGAAAGGAAGAGGGTAACCAAATACACAGATTGAGAAGGGGTAATTAGGTGACAAAGGATAATCAAGCTGGGAAACTGCAAAGTCACAAATCTAGAATGATTACTGGTTCCAAATTGAACACTGGAGAAGAACTTGGGGCATTCGGGATAACTCATTAAAATTACCAAGGCAGTGTATAACATCAGGAAAGCAAGCTGCCTACAGATTGGGATGCACAACAAGAAGAAAAGCAGGCAGAGGTTTATTAGAGTCAAGAGTGTGGTGCTGGAAAAGCACAACAGGTCAGGCAGCATCGGGGGAGCAGCATCCCTGATGAAGGGTTTTTGCCGAAACATAGATTCTCCTGCTTCTCGGATGCTGCCTGACCTGCTGTGCTTTTCCAGCACCACACTCTCGACTCTAATCTCCAGCATCTGCGGTCCTCACTTTCACCCAGAGGTTGTTTATATCTGTATAAAGCACTGGTATAGCTGAAGCATGGGCATTCTGCAGCAAAGTCATGCTTTTTTTTGTGAATTTAAAATAAATATGCAGATTTGTTCTGTACTGCCGGCACTAAATCTCCTTCGAGCAGTGTACAAATATCACCCACCTGTTAAATCACATCATAGGTCGGAAACGAACAGAGATGTTTGGACAGAAGAACAGTACAGTATGTATTTTACTTATCGTGTGAGTGTTCAAAGATATCTGGTGGATGTTGTTTATTTTGCTTTTAGGTATTTCGCTTTCTGAATGGAGTTATATGTGTGAACAAAGTAACTGATAAAGTCCATGAGGGTCGTTTATTTGAAGACTAGATTGTTTATAAACTCCCATTCAGGAAAGTATCCTGTTAGTAAGAAGCTTCTGTCAGGAGGTCCTTTTGATGGGTTGAGTATTATGACAATGCACATTTTCATGAACCAGTCTCACCTATTGATCTCCAAATATCTACCATGTGTTAGGTAACACCAGCTAACACAGCTTCATATCTTGTATGCTAGACTTCGTGTGTGCAATGTAAATAATGAGTTGATGTTTTGTTTTATTTTTCCCCTGCCTAACCAAAATATTTGCTGCTAGCTTCTGCTATTTTCACACTGTGGCCTGCTTCCAATAGCGCGGCATGGTGGCACAATGTTTTAGCACTGATGCCTCACAGCGCCAGGAACCTGGGTTCAACTTCAGCTTTGGGTGACTGTTTGTTTGTGTGACGTTTGCAAATTCTTCCTGTGTTTGTGTGGGTTTCCTCCTGGTGTTCCGGTCTCCTCCCATAGTCGGAAGGTGTGTGGGTTAGGTGAATTGGCTGTGGTAAATTTTCCTGCAGTGTCCAAGAATTTATAGGTCAGGTGTGTTAGCCGAAATCTGGGTTACTGGGATAGGGTGTGATGCCCTTTGGAGGGTCGGTGCAGACTCAGTGGGCTGAATGGCCTCGATCTACACTGCAGGGCTTCTGTAATTCTAAAGCTGTTACTAGTGATCTTTGGTGAACTATATTTAATGTTTTCCCTGACATTGACATTTTGTAAATGATCTTTCTGTACTGTTTGCTTAACTTTAGATACTACGTATTATTGCATTGCCCAAACTTTAGGATAACGGGTGGAATAGGGTTTTAAAAAGTATTGTTCATCAACCTATTCAGATATGTGTTTGGACACCTCCTGAGCAGGCAGACTTGAACCTGAAATTTCCATCTCCGTGGTAGGAACACTACCGCTTCACCACACAACGTCTTATATATTGCTTGGCTTATTAGAGAAATGTATGCTCCAAACTGAAATAAATAGGCAATTAAGTTTAGGGACAGAAGTGTGGGGCTATGAGTGAAATGGTTCAGGGGACCCAGAGGGCGTGATTGTGGGAATGTTCAGAATGTTCAACAGGTTAGAGGTTCTGGCTTCCAGTCGGGCTAACTGCCCATGATATTGTGTTTCAGAGAGCTATTCAAGATTCCACTGACTCTGCTAAATAAGGGAATGCCATGTGACATTAGGGAATGTAAAATGGTTCATGGAGCTTTTGTCAGTTAAAAATCAATTTTGTTTGAAAGCACAAATATAAGAATCAGAATGCCAGCTGTCGTTCAGTGGAAAACTGAGTTTGATATTTTGTTTTACGAAATTGCAGCAAGACACGAGTAGTAACAGATTCATATTGCTGCATTTCTCATTGCAGTAGGTTTGTATTATCATGCAGTAGAATTCTTTGCTCTTATTTTAGACAGCAGTTTTACAATAAATATCCCATATTGATTCAAGTCTCTTCAAGAGACTTCAAGAGACTCCCACAAACAAGAACAACATTCCCAACGTTTCCTAACTATTAGAGGTCAGATCATAAGAACAGGAGCAGATGTAGGCCATTTGGCCCATTAGTCTGCTCTGCCATCCAATAAGATCATGGCAAATCATTGATTCTACTTTTCTGCCTTTTCCCGGTATTCCTTGTTTTCTTTACTTATTAAAAATCGGTCCATCTCTGATTAGATTAGATTAGATTAGATTACAGTGTGGAAACAGGCCCTTCAGCCCAACAAGTCCACACCGACCCGCCGAAGCACAACCCACCCATACCCCTACATTTACCCCTTACCTAATACTACGGGCAATTTAGCGTGGCTAATTCACCTTACCTGCACATCTTTGGACTGTGGGAGGAAACCGGAACACCCGGAGGAAACCCACGCAGACACAGGGAGAACGTGCAAACTCCACATAGTCAGTCACCTGAGGCGGGAATTGAACCCAGGTCTCTGGCGTTGTGAGGCAGCAGTGCTAACCACTGTGCCACCGTGCTGCCCACTTTGAATATACATGCTTTGAATATACATAATAACACAGTCTCTATACACAGCCCTATGTGATAAAGACTTCCACAGATTGACTGCCCTCTGAGAGATGAGATTACTCCTCATCTCTGTCCTAACTGGGTGGCCCTTCTACTGTGAGCTCAGGCCCTCTGGTCCTAGACATTTTCACAATGGAAACCACTTTTATCCTCATCTACCCTGTCAAGCTTCCTAAGAATCTTTTTTATGATAAGGTCCCCTTTTCTTGTTCTAAACTCCAGTGAGAACAAGATCAATCTCCTCAACCTCTCCTCAGAAGACAGTCCCTCCATCCTTGGTATCAGCCAAGTTAAACTTCGTTGAATTGCCTCCAATGCCAGTATATTTTTCCTCAGAAAAAGAATCCAACATTGTTCACAGTATTCCAGCTGTGGTCTTACGCATGCCTTGTATAGTTTTCGAAGGATCTCTCTATTTTTTATACTTCATTCCATTTGAAATAAAAGGCAACCTTCCATTTGCCTTCCCTTTAACCTGCCGAACTTGGATGCTCATCCTTGTGATGCATGTGTAAAGACTCGCAAATTCCTTTGTGCTGCAGTTTTCTGCAGTCTTTCTCCATTTAAATAATATTCAGCTCCTCTATTCTTCCTGCCAAAGTGCATGGCTACACGTTTACTCCCATTGTGTTCCATCTGCCAAGTTTTGCTCACCTCCTTAACCTGTCTGTATCCCTTTTGTAAACTCTCAGCATCACCTTCACCACGCCATCCTAACCATTTTCGTGTCATCTGCAAATTTGGTGGTAATACATTCACTTTCGCTACCCAAATCACTAAATACATCTTTAAAAATTAATTGTGGTCCTGAACATGAATCCCTCTGTTATTCCACTAGTTATAGATTGCCATCCTGAAAATGCCGCACTTATCCAAATCCCTAACTTCTACTGATTAACCAATCCTCTATTCATGCTAATATACCATCTTCAACACTGTGCACTCTTATTATGTATTTGATACCCCGTCTGGAAAGTTGATAGCCTAGTAGTGTTATTGTTAGACAATAAATCCTGAGACCTGAGTGGTGTTCTGGGGATCTGCGTTTGAATCCCACCATGGCAGATGTTGGAATTTGAATTCAATAAAAATTTGGAAATACAAGTCTAATGATGACCACATTGCTGCTTTGTTAGGAAATTCTATTCTGTAAATGAATAATAAAGTAAACATGTCTTCTGGAAAATCCAAACATGACATCCATTTCTTCCCTTTTATCTGTCTCAATTGTCACCTCTTCAAAGAACTGTAAATTTATTAGGCATGATTTCCCCTTTATGAAGCCATGGGAGCGCTTTTAATTATTTCATGTATTTATAAATGGTCTGCTGCCCCATCCCTAGAGAGACTCCTGCAAGTTCCCAATGTCAGATGTTAAGCTAACTGGCCAAAAGTTACTTCTGTTTTGTCTGCTTCCCTTTTTAAAATACAATGTTCTATCAGCCATTTTCCAAACCTCAGTGACTTTTCCAGAGTCTAAGTATTCTTGGAAGAATACTGCCTGTGCACCCACAGCTCTGTATTTCCTTCCTTTAATATCTTGGGATGCATTCTATCAGCTCCATGGGATATAATTAGCATTTAGATTCCCTATTACTTATTGTATTTATTTCCTCTTCCCGCTTTTGTCCCTTGAGCATGTAGTATTTTTGGCAATAAGCAACTTACAAATGTTAAGGAATAGGTTTGATAAAATATCAATTGATCAAAGATTCATAGCATGATTCATTAACTTTGAAATCCTAGTTACTGAAAACATTGGGTCACAGTAATAAACGTTGAATTTTCTGTGCAAGAAATGTTTTCAATTGTTATAAACTGACACTCGAACAGAAAATAGATAAGAGAAACAAAGATGGAACAAAAGTCCTGATCAATTCCAGGCATTATCATGGAAGTATTGATCCATGTATACTGTGCTGCATCTAGTCTGAAGTGAATTTTGAGTCATGTTTTGCACAGTGTTTTGACTGCTGCCAATGTGGTTGAATACTTAGAGTCATAGAGTCATAGAAATATACAGCATGGAAACAGACCCTTCGGTCCAACCCGTCCATGCCGACCAGATATCCCAACCCAATCTAGTCCCACCTGCCAGCACCCGGCCCATATCCCTCCAAACCCTTCCTATTTGGGCACAAAATGAAATTACAACCTTTCTGGTGCAGAGTCAAGAATGTGATCAGCTCCTGTAAATGAGGAGATGCAGTTATTTGAAGCCTGTATATTCTTCGATGGAGTTCATATGGAATTCACCCAAGGTGACTGCTGTTATTGTCATGCTAAAGTTCTGAAATTAGCTGTAAAGTTTTCTTAGCATTTGTTCTGAGATTAATTAGTTTGTTTGTGTTTTGCTGCATTCATTTGACATAAATTGAGCTGAATGTGATAAAGATATGGCAGGTTGTGAAAAGTTGTTTTAGCTGTGGTTTGGCTGCTTTGCAAAACACTTACAGACATAATGCCACCTTTATCCACCTTGGCTAAAATGCAGATGAGTGCTTTTTGAATTTGTATCATTTGCCTATTTAAGTGTGTGTGTTTCTTTTCAATTCTATAGTTCACATTTTTGGAATTTTTCAATTTTGTTTTCAGTGGCAAGAGATCACTGACTTTCTTTGGTAAGGATGTTTCTACAGCATATTCCAAGCTACGTTGTACTGCCTTCTTCCTCAGCCTGTGTCACACACAGCTAGATAAAAGTAAAATGTTTCGACTGGCAACAAGAACTAGTTTTAAAAAACAAAAAACGCTGCTGACGCTCGTAATTAGAAACAAAAACAGAAATTGCTAGAAAAGCTCAGCAGATCTGGCAACATCTATGGAGAGAGATCAGAGTTAAGGTCGCTTTTTCAGAACTCAAGAACCAGTTTTACATTGACTCTTGGTGACAGTCACTGTTTAATTGCAGCATGACTTCCATTCATAGAGCATTAGGACTCAATAGCATGGAAACAAACCCTTTGGTCCAACTCGTCCATGCCAACCAGATATCTGAAATAAACCTTGTCCATTTTCCAGAACTTGGCCCACAATCCCTCTTAAACCTTTCCTATTCATATACCCATCCAAATGCCTTTTAAATGTTGTAATTGTGCCAGCCTCCAGCACTTCCTCTGGCAGCTCATTCCATACATGTACAATCCTGTGTGAAAAAGCTGCCTCTTAGATCCTTTTTAAATCTTTCCCTCTTACCTTAACCCTATGCCATCTAGTTTTGATCTGTCCCACCCTGGGGAAAAGACCTTGTCTATTTACCATATCTGTACCCCTCACAGTTTTATAAACATCTATAAGGTCACCCACAGCCTCTGACACTCCAGGGAAAATAAACCCAGCCTATTCAGCTTCTCCCTATAGTTCAAACCCTCTGACCCTGGCAACATCCTTGTGAATCTTTTCTGAACCCTTTCAAGTTTCACAACATCCTTCCTGTAGCAGGGAGACCAGATTTGTACACAATATTCCAAATGTGGCTTAACCAATGTCCTGTACAATGGTAACATGACCTTCTAACTCCTCCACTCAGTGCTGTGACCAATAAAGGAAAGCATATCAAATGCCGCCTTCATTATCCCGTCTATCTACGACTCCACTTTCAAGAAACTATGAACCTGCACTTCAAGGTCTCTTGTTCAGCCACACTCCCCAAGACCTTACCATTAAGTGTATAAGTCCTGCCCTGATTTGCCTTTCAAAATGCAACATCTAACATTTATCAAAATTAAACTTCATTTGCCACTCCTCAGCCCATTGTCTCATCTAATCAAGATCCTGTTGTACTCTGAGATAACCTCCTTCGCTGTCAGTTACACCTCCAATTTTGGTTCATCTGCAAACTTGCTAACAGTACCTTCTATGTTCGCATCCAAATCATTTAGCCTTTGAGACAATGGTGATGTTGGAACATAATCTCATCACACTATATAATAACATGATTTGTCAGTAAAACCTAGTAATTTTACACATAATGACATAATTTGTAGATAATCTTGTGACTCAGTTATGCTTTGTATGCATGCTGATCATCTTATCATGGCTGCATTGGAAACCCACAATTCACTTTGCCACTAGAGCAGAGGTTGTCTGGCAGTGGGATTCTAATATATGTTCAGGATGGAAACATTTTGTGTATCACTCTGAATCTCTGACCAGTGTTCCCACCGTTCTTCTTCTTTATGTGGTCTAATTGCTGCATTGCCCCCTGTGTTCTGGATTGTTGCTTTACCATGCACCTTAGCAGGGAATGTTGTCTCCAGTCTATCAAGATGAAGGAATTCTCCAAATTTGACACAAACATTGTCAGAAGCTTGAGAAGAATTTATAAATGATTTTTAAAATCATTTCTTCATGGCTTATTGATGCTGCAGTGAGGGATTGGAGAATGTGGAAATTTTTAATGTTTTGGTTAATAACGTACTGAACTTTTTGTGGGTAATTTGGAACTTTTCTGCTTGATGACCTGTAACAGAGTTATTACATTCAAATTGTGATAAATTGAATAGCAGCACATCTCTCAAAAATGACAGAAGTAGTCAATGGATCCTTCTGCTTCTGAAAAAGGAAATGTTGATTCCATTTTGGTGCAAACTGGCAACTGAAAATTAAATGTGAATATATTAAATCAAATAACAGCAATAATACTCTGGATCATTCAGGTATTTAATGGACTTTTTAAAAGGCTGGACAGGTGAAAGACTGCTACGTGATGCACAAAAATATCTGCAAAGCAGTAAAAATATTGCTAAACAGTGGAAAGATATGGGGGAAAACAGGATAAAGCTTAAAGATGAAGGAAATAAAATGGAAGGTGAATTGGACAAACAAGCAAGGCCTGAAGCTGGTGTGGTTAGAAATCTGCCAATGAGAAAGATGCCAAATGTTTCATGTTTAATTTGAGCAAATTACTCTAATTATTGCTCATCTCTTGTACACCAAACAAAATGCTGGTGAATATGTTTATCAACATTCAGAATTATTACTTTAACATGCTACAGTGCATTTGGCTGTTAGCTAGCATCTGCTTCTCCTACTGTATCTTCCTTTGTACAGGTATATCCATCTGCTTGCTCCTGTTCTTTTTGTTTACAATTTTGCTTGCATGGATAAACATTACCAAGGAGAACATTCTGCTCTGAGCACTCGAGCAGAGGAGGATGAAAAGTACACATTAGCAGTTCTTCTACATATTTGATTGCTGAATGCTCACAACCCAGTATGTTGCTCACTTAACGTCCTCCAATGCTATTTGTTTGCATTTTTTGCACTGTCACCAATGCTCTGTGCTCTATTGCAGTCCATTCATTTCTACTTCCAAACTCTTACTGATTATAATTTGAGACAATTAAGAAATGATAAATAGTTACTTTGAACTTCACACAGGAAAAGGTACTTCAGCCAACAGAACCATACTCTACAACTCACCATATTAGCATGCTCTTATATTCCTTTCTCCCTCATACATTTACCTGGTTTCTCTGACTTCCTTTTGCTAAACTATTCAGCTCAGCTACTTCTTGTGGAGCTGCACTCAAAATCTTACAACTCTGGATTAAAAAGTAATTTTATCTAGAATGCCCCACTTTGTTTATATTTATGCCCCTTCTCTACTTCTCCATTATATGAATATCCATTCTGGGTATAAAAACGAATAAGGACCTATTCAGTGCAGACATGTTTTTCATAATCTTACTGAGTGCATATTTCCTGAGGGGAAATAATCTGGTTATCTCAATTTCTTGGTAGAACAGCCTTTTGAGATTCATAGAGTCATACAGCATGGAAACAGACCCCTCGGTCCATGCAGATCAGACAACCCAATCTGACCCAGTCCCATTTGCCAGCATTTGGTCCATATCCCTCTAAACCCTTCCTATTTATTAGATTAAATTAGATTACTTTACAGTGTGGAAACAGGCCCTTCGGCCCAACAAGTCCACACCGCCCCGCCGAAGCGCAATCCACCCATACCTCTACATTTACCCCTTACCTAACACTACGGACAATTTAGCATGGCCAATTCACCTGACCTGCACATCTTTGGACTGTGGGAGGAAACCGGAGCACCCGGAGGAAACCCACGCAGACACCGGGAGAACGTGCAAACTCCACACAGTCAGTCGCCTGAGGCGGGAATTGAACCCGGGTCTCTGGCACTGTGAGGCAGCAGTGCTAACCACTGTGCCATCGTGCCGCCCTATAAACCCATCCAGATGCCTTTTAAATGTTGCAATTGTACCCACCTCCACCACTTTCTCATGCAGCTCATTCTATACACGTGCCATCCTCTACATGAAAAATTTACCCCTCGGGTTCTTTCTAAATATTTTCTACTGACCTTAAGTTAATGCCCTCTAGTTTTGGAACCCGCCACTCTAGGAAAAAGACCTTGGCTATTCACCTATCCATGCCCTTCATGATTTTATGAATCTCTATAATGTCACCCCTCAGTCTCCAATGCATCAGGGAATACTGAATGACCTGGACAGAGTGAACATTGGGAAGATGTTTCAATTCCAGGAAAGACTAGGATCCAAGGACACAGCGTTAGAGTAAAGGGAAAACCCTTTAGAACAGACATGAGGAGAAACCTCTTCAGCTGGAGAGAGGTGAATTTATGGAATTCAATGCCATTGAAGGCTGTGGATGTCAGGTCATCGAGTATACTTAAAACAGAGATAGATTGATTCTTGATTATCAAGGGGATCAAAGGCTACGGGGAGAAAGTGGGAGAATGAGGTTGTGAAACAAAATCAATCATAATTGAATGGCGGAGCAGACTCAATGGGCCAAATGGCCTAATTTCTACTCCTATGTCTTATGGTCTTAAGAAAACCAGCCTATTCACCCTCTCCCAATAGCTCTCACCCTCGAGTCCCAGCAACTCTTTGCAAATCTTCCTGTGTTTTAATTTCAGGATGGACTTCAATATGAATCATAGTTGTCTCAGTCATGATGGTGCAACACTGTTAAAAGAAACATTTGTACGAGACAGATGCCAGTCAATGAGCCCCAGCTTTTGTTCTTCAGCCAATTTTCTTTGCATTCTGTTGAAGTGGTTGACTCTGTATTGGACATGATTCTTTAGTGATTTTGGCACGTGATGAATTGTTGATGTGTGAATTGGACTATTGTTAGTTTAACGATTGAACCTTCTGAACACTCCTATGCAGTAGGAATCAGGATTCTGTGAAATGTTCTTTCTAGATCAGGGCATTGCTGGTACTGCTGTATATGCTGGGGAAGGTTAGATGCCCAGATCTTTGATGTCAGTAGCTTAAAATAACAGATGTTAATATCCTCGGATAATTGTTAGAAACTATTCTTGGGAGAATTAGTTGTTTTCTTTTGTGCTTCCTCATTTTTCTCTAAATAAAAATATAGCCAGTATCGGTGCATTTCGCTACTGTTTTATATTTAAACTAATTCTATGAACTGTTCAGTTGTGTAGTTGGCAGTTGTCGATTATTCTTGCTTTTTAACAAGTGAATGCTGTCTCTCAGACTAGTAAATGAGATCCCCTGGCAGGAACGGATTCAAAGATAAGTGAAAATTGGCTGATGCAGTAGCTATTACAAGGTCAGGCTGATGGCTAACACATTGGTTGCTGTGATCTGCATGTTTGTTTGCTCAGCACGGCTTAACTAAGCATCTCAATCATTTAGTATACACTTTGGACAGGACTTTTTTTTGCCAAAGTTTAAAAATCTGAGTGCTGTATAATCATTTACTGAAACTCCGTTAATTTTTATTGGCTTATTGGAGAGAGTTGTCTTCATCCACCATTGTTTACTACTGCATTAAATTGTATAATACACAGGTTTGTCAGCTTTTCAACCTGACATTGACATTTTACTTCACCTCAGTGTGTGTGTGCGCGTACACTCATATGTGCTTAAGATATATTAACATCCAGGAGTTAAAGAAAGAATTGGTAAACAGTAGGGGCAGTTGCTGGTCATGACAGGTAAAGTTTTTTCCAAAAAGGCATGTCAGTGACCCAGAAATATATATAATCCAATAGGAATCGGTCATCAGCCATTTCAAATGTCAATATAACTTTTTGTTGTTGTTAGCAATTGATTAATGACTTATTTCCTGCTCCAGCCAAGATCCACATGAATAAATGTTATTTGCCAGTCACTGTTGTAACTTGAAGTAAGCAAGGTGCTTTGAATTCTATTTGATATTATTTTGTTATGTGAATGCAACAACTTGAAATCAGAATTTCACTTCTCGCCGGACATGTTGCCAACATGCAAAAAGATTTTCATTTGGCAACAGCTAGTAGTTAATTACAAAGTTAGAAACAAGCCAGTGACAGATATCTGCAAGCATTGAATCCCTAGGACTGCAAGCTTTCTCCCTGCTACAAGCAAGAAAGTTATTGGTTGATACAGCCTGGCTTCAGCAAGGGGAGTTTTTTTGTAGTGAAATACTTAGTGCAGAGTGTAAGATTGGATTTGTTTTCCTTCCCAGCAAGCTTTGCCATAACTTGCTGGTAATTGAGACAGTTTACTGGAGGTAAAATTTTTCTCTTCATTGACACTTTCGCAACAAACAACGTGTTCCCAAATAATCTATTTATGATTTTCAAACAAATAGTGAACAGAGAAAATCAATCAGACAGGTTGGCAGAGTAAAAATTGCAAACATTGCAATGATGTCTCAAGATTGTTGAATGTCCTAATTCTATAAACTTGCGACATGAACTTGTAGTTTGAGCTAGGGTGCACCTATTGTTATGTCTGGTCTAATAATACTCCTGTGAAGCTTTTGCACTTTTAACAAGGTGAGAGGTACGATAAATGTGTAGTTTGTTACTTAAATTTTCAACGGTTAAATACAATATAAATATCCTGAAATGATATTACAGATGTCGATGCTACAATTTCAGATGTAAGCATTAACTTAGCCTGGAAGGCAGCTTGGAGTTTGGTCTCCAAAGCACACCACACATCATTCCCTTAAGAATGAATTCCAAACCAAGAACTCACAAGTGAGACTCTGAGTTAACTTGACTTCAGATCAAATCTTAGGCTGTGTTCATTCTAGGGTACTACAACTAGAATTGCAAATAAATTTGTCTCCTATGGTGTTCCCTGTATTTTGTTTGGTATATTATAAATTAGAATATAAGACCATTTAAAAAAATAGGAACAATTGTTCAGCCCCTCAAATCTGTTCTGCCATTCAGTAGGATAATGGCTGATTATATAGTTAAACTAGATATCAGGTAAATTAGATAATCTGTTAGTATAGAGTCCAGTGCTAGAAATACCATGTTTAAGCAGTGCGTTCAAAGATCCCATGGGTATTAAGTGTCCAAACTAAATACATTTTCCCTGTTAGCACTGAAGTGGTGATTCTTCCTTTTAGTGTTCCTGTGAGTAACGCCATTGTTTGCTAAGAATCTCACTCACTTTGTCTTGCTCTTCTGCAATTAGCCAAAACATGTGGCATGATTTAGATGGTATTTGTGACTGTACTGACAAAATAAAGATCAGATGATGTCTTATCACCACACGAACTAACCTGTTACCCTGTAGTTCTCTTGTCTGTTAGACATATGTAGTTGGAAAATTCAAATTCAAAACTGACACTCTGGAATTTGGAGGTTTGAGGTGGGCAGAGTGTCGAGGATTCCTTGGTGACTACAAACTTCTGCAGTTGTAAAAATAAATATTTGAATGTTTATTTCCCCACTGATTTTGATCTAACAATGCATTTAAAGAAATGCTTTAATACTACATGAAAACAAATCTTCATACAGTTCTCTGATTAATGCCATGTGAATTGTACTGTATCCATTTTTATTAAAACCTTTTTTTAGAAACTCTGTTAAGTAAGTTACAGCTATCAACTGTTTTCATAGTCTTTGGCTATCACCAGATGGAATCTCTGGTAGACATCAAAGTTTCCCTGGTAATGGTTAAGGAAAGTGGTAGCAGTAGGCATAAATAATGTGACACACTTCAAACTGAAAAACCTTAGTTAGAATTCATAAATCTTTCTTAGATCATTTTTTGGAAATCCCTGCAGTTCTATCTTCCTCCATTACCCTGAAATTGATTATTTAAATTTTATTTTATTTTTATTTTGAGCCTGACATCAGGATTGGGTAAATTGTTCGATGGGATTCTGAGAGATGGAATTTACATGCATTTGGAGAGGCAAGGAATGTTTAGGGATAGTCAGCACGACTTTGTGTGTGGGAAATCGTATCTCACAAATTCAGTTGTATTTTTCGAGGACTTAACTAAAACGATTGAGGGCAGAGCAGTAGACATTCTCAACATGGACTTTAGTAAAGCCCTGCCAAGGTTCCACGTGGTAGATTAATTAGTAAATTTAGATTACATGGGATTCAGGGAGAGCTTGCCAATTGCATACAAAATTGGCTTTATGGTTGGAAACGCAGGTGATGATGGAGAGTTGTTTTTCAGATTGGAGGCTTGTGACCAGAGGTATTATGCAAGGATTGATACTGGGTCAATTTTTGTTTGTCATTTTATATAAACTATTTGGGTGAGAATTTAGGAAGCGTTGTTAGAAAGTCTGTGGATGACATCAAAATTTGTGGTATAGTGGACAGTGAAGAAGACTATCTAAAATTAGAAAGAGATCTTAATCAGTTAGGCTTTTGGACTGAGGAGTGGTTGATGGAGTTTAATTTGGGTAAATGGGAAGTATTGTATTTTGGTATGACAAACAGGGCAGGACTTATACAATTAATGGTAGGCCCCTGGGTAGTGTTGTCGAACAGCAAGACTTAGGGATTCAGGTACCTCGTTCTTTGAAAGTTGCATCGCAGATAGATAGACTAGTTAAAAAGGCGTTTGGCATGCTTGCCTTCATTGCTCAGTTGAAATGTAATGTTGACGTTGTACAGGACATTGGTGAGGCTTCTTCTAGTGTACTGTGTACAGTTCTGATTTCACTGCTCTAGGAAGGATATTATTAAATTGAAGAGGTTTTAGTAAAGATTTACAAGGATGTTATCAGGACTGGAGGATTTGAGTTATAGCGCGATGTTACAGAAATAAAGATAAGGCTGCAGAAGGATTTGAACTTGAGGTTGCGTTGTAAATTTGAGGTGGGCTAGGACTTTATTCACTGGAGCTTTGGAGGTTGAGGGGTGACCTTATAGAGATTTATAAAATCATGTGGGGCATAGATAAGGTGAAAGCAAGGGTCTTTTCCCCAGGGTGAGGGAGTTCAAAACTCGGGGGCATATTTTTAAGGTGAGAAGAGAAAGATTTAAAGTGGACCTGAGGGGCAACTTTTTCGCAGAGTATGTGCCAGAGAAAGTGATAGATGCAGGTACAGTTACAATGCTTAAAAAACACTTAGCCAAGTACATGAATAGGAAAGGTGTAGAGGGATATGGGCAGACAAGTGGGACTCGTTTAGTTTGGGAAACATGGTCAACATGGACGAGTTGGACTAAATGGTCTGTCTCTGTGCTGTATGTCTCAATGACTCTAAATATCTGCAAATTACTTGACCTTTGAGCTATGTTTCTGAGCCCATGTCCTCTCATTACAAAGACAACCTCCTTTTACATCCATAATATCATACTTCTCCACTCTAGCACACCCTATTTGCTACTAAAGTTCTCACCCATGCTTTTGCCTCCATACTTGAACATTGCAATCATTTTTCCAGTTGGTGACCTTTCTTCTACCCTTCATGAATGGCAGCTATCCAAAGCTCTGCTGTTCACATCCTAATTTTACATCAAGGTCTATTCAGCCATCGTCTTTGCGGTAGCTAACCTACACTTCCTCCTGGTTTACAAATACTTCAACTTTACAACTCATCCTCTTCCATTTCTTACTTCTGTAACATCCTCTAGTTTTACAACCCTCCAAAAACAATGTTCCTCCAGCTCTGCCCAATATCCTTTGCTCCAACATTGACAGCTATGCGTTCAGCCTTAAGCATCAATGGATCCCTCGACTTGTAAGGCTCTCCTTAAAAATGCATGTCTTTAAACAAGCATGAGGTCATCTTTTCCAACGTCCCTGTCTTTGATGCAGTATCAAATTTTAACAAACCGTGTTTCTGTGGAAAACCTTGGGACACTTCCTATCTTAAAGGAACTACATAATTGAGATTTGTTGCTGATAACTCATGAACACTTCATACCATTTTAATGCATTCCCTTTTTATTCCAATTATAAGTACCAGGTACAAAAATGAATCAGATGCTCATTGATACCATAGCATTAAAAACATAAAATCAGATTATTTGTAATTTTTCTAATGGCTAATTCAAAATGTACATATCCATGACAGGGGTTTATAGATTTTAGCCACTTGAACAATTCCTTTTCTGCATCACTGTGGCACGCTTGGGAATTGTGACAAAACTGGTAGACTGTGAGGTTCTTGATTGGGGTTATTAACCTGGGACAATCAGAAAAGCCTTGGCTGACCAATATATCTAGGAGATAGCACTACTGGTGCTTGGCAGTAGTGTAGGGGTTTACTAAAATATATATATTTTTTTAAATCCAGCAGTTGAGGACTGTCTTTGAATTGGCTGGCTACTTGGCACTAGTACATAAAGGTGACAGGACACCGATCTTTGTGCAGTTATTTCAGAAACATAGAAAATAGCTGCAGGAGTAGCTTCGAGCCTGCAGCACCATTCGATATGATCATGGCTGATAATGCAATCTCAGTATCCCATTCCTGTTTCCTCTCCATATCCCTTGATCCCTTTAGCCGCAAGGGTCACGTCCAGCTCCCTCTTGAATATAGCTAATGAACTGCCCCCCAACAGCTTTCTGTGGGAGAGAATGCCTGCCCATTTACCCTCTCCTTACCCAAAAACAGGGATGTTAATCCTAATTCCCTCCTGGAACCCTGGCTAGCATCAGGATTCTCAGTGTTTATTGTGACAGCCCTGTTCCTTGATGCTGCAACTGTGGTTGAGCAGGAAAAAAACACTCCTTTAGCTATGAAACATTTTAGGACATCCTGGAAGGTGAAATCTAGATGCACATTCCACGTTCCTCCCCCCTCCGCCTCCTAACCCCTCACCCAGAGAAGTTGTTTCATGAATCAGAGATGAATATTTGTCGGTTCAACAGAACAATCTGTCCAGAGTGAACAGCTGGACATTCTTGTCTGACAGGTGAGATCAAGTGTCCAGTCCTGATTCAACAAATTGCATGATTCTCCCATAAAGGCAGAAACAGGTGTCCTGATCCAGGGTCTGAGTAAATTCTCAAGATCATGTCCCAGGATAGTTGAAGCCCACTAGTTTATCTCTATATTTCTGTGAGGAATACAACTCAGTCAGAACTGACTGCTCTATAAAGGAAGCCTTGTTTTAAGCTGCATCCCAGACAAGGTTTAAATCATGTACACCTCAAAGTAATTAAATATTATTCACTTTTTTACTAATTGATCTATAAACTCACTTGACAGGTATGAACATTTCTCGTAATGCCTCATGTAGATACCACCTTTCTTATTTAAATTCCACATTACTTGCATTCATATTGTTCTCACATATTCAACAACTGAGGCTTTTTCCAAGGTTTTAAAATGCAGTTGTTGAGACCAGACTTGTTCCTGATCGAGCTCGTGAAATTGAAACTCGAAAGTGCCTTGCCAAACAACCATTTTGTCCCTGGCTATAAACATGTTTTTTCATGTGTTGATGGATTATCTGATGTGATAGGTCTGTATCTGTTGAAGGACATGCAATTCTTCATTAGTTAGTGTCTGTCAGGTACATCAGTCTGGTTTTGGCACCCTAACATACTTGAACAATTTTAGGTGGGGTTCAGATGCACTGTAACTTATTTCTTGCCAAATTTATAAGAGTCCAGATGAGAGAGACATTTAAAATCTTTTCAACATAACAAAACAGATTCTTGTTATAATAACAACCCATTAACATTTTTGATCAAGTTTCAGTCCATCTAAAGAATCAACTAGTCACACCTATCTTTTCCTCTGAGGTCCTGATGTTAATCCCTCTGGTTTACTGTTACACACTTTCAAGTAATTATGGTGTAATTTTCTTTCAAAACAAATTATAGACTCTGCTTTTAATGTTGGCTTTGCTCAAGGGTACCATATTCTAAAAGATTTTTTTCCCCAGACACCCTGTTAATTTTGTCCTAGAATCATAGAGTACAGAAGAGGCCCTTTGGCCCATCGAATCTTTACCACCAAAAATATACTATTATCTATAGTAGTCCCACTTTCCCACACTTGGCCATATTCTTGAAAGATCTTCTTGCATTGTTGGTTATTTGTGCTCCCTTATAAATGTATTCCTGACCAAAGGGAACAAGGGACTGGATTTTACCTCCATAGTGAGATTTCCATCAGAAATAAACACTCATGACCCTAACAGATTTCCGGGAGGTCAGTGGTCGGAGTCATTTTTGTTTTGAGCTGTCTCAGGAAGTCAATTTGGGTTGTCTTTTTTGTCGTTTGCTTTTAGGGCTGTAACTGAGATTTTAGCTGTAAGGCAAACCTGCTTATGAAGGTCAAGTCAAGAATTGTATGTTAGACTTCTATAAAAAGTATTGCACATTAACAGAGTATACTCCTATTCATGGTAATCTGAGGTATGTCAAGTTTAAAAGTTTTTTGTATTGTTGAAAGACTATTATCTGCATTCTAACAAGCTGGTCTTTGATCTATCTCTTTTCTGTCTGACTAACTCCACCAACATTGTAGTCTTCATATCTTTGGGAAGTAACTCTGTGACAATCATTCACAAAGTTGCTTCCAGATTCTAAAACTTTGGCAGAATAGGCTTGTGGAGGAATACATTTGTTTCAATATACATTAAAACTTCCACTTTGCATGATGCAGAGTAATTAGTTGCATCAACGATTGTAATTATTTCAATTTGGAACCTGCTCCCAGCCCTGTGTTATTTATGCTGATGCTTTTGATGGCCAGCACTATTCAAGCAATAAGAACAGGAAATAGGTTCACACTACTCTGTCTTCATCAAATAGTTTGCATTAGTAACACTTCATGATATTGAATTGCAAAACTCGTCCATCTGTGGTCAATTTTAAATGTCCCCTGCTCCAATTTGATGTCATCAGTAAATTTAAGTAATGTTCTTTCAAATCTTTTATCCAGACTATTTATTTCTGTAGTCTTAACTGGAGACAGAACTTTGTACTGGTGTTTGGATCCTCAGCTGCAAGGTAACTAAATAACCATATATGGATTTAAACTGACTGGTGACAGACTACGGGTGCATCACAATCAACCTTGATGTTATTCTTAGCCAAAAGTTGCAGAGATATTTTCGAGCAATGTTGATTTGACAGTAGTAGCAAACAGAAAGTCTGGTAAATATTTCACCATCCTGCACCTTCTCCAACTCTGGCATTGAGCTAATTGTAGGTTCCCTGCCGAGGAGAATAACTATCATAGCAGGCTGCGAAGGAATTGCCTGGGAAATTGAATTTTCTGCTGGGCAATTCCTCTATGTCTGGAACTCTTTGGAAGGTTCTTAAAATTGGCGATTTTGGAACATTCTAATCAAATTAACTAAAATATTAACTCACCCTCCCCATTGTTTGGCATTTTTGCTAAGTTTGCACATCACATAAAGATAAATGAAGAGACAGATAGCGTTGAGGAGACATGGAAGCTGCAGAAAGACTTGCACAGGCTAGCAGAGTGGGCAAGACATGGCAGATGGAATGCAATGTGGAGAAGTGTAAGGATATGCATTAGGCGTAGATTCCTTTTAAAATGGGGAAAGGTTTCAGAAATCTTAAGCACAGAGGGACATGGGAGTTCTAGTTCAGGATTCTTTTCAGTTGGCAATTAGGAAGGCAAATGAAATGTTCGCATTAATTTCAAGAGGGCTAGAATACAGGAGCAGAAATGTATTGCTGAGGCTATGGAAGACTCTTAAGACCACTCATGGAAAATTTGAGAGGAGTTCTAGGCCCATTTGCTGGTATTGGAGGAGCCCAGAGGAGATTCACAAGAATGATCAGGAGATGAAGGGCTTGTCATATGAGGAGCCTTTGAGACTATGGTTCTGTACTCAATGGAGTTTGAAAGGATGAGGGGGGATCTGATTGAAATTTAATGAATACCTGTACTGGCAGGCCTGAATAGAATGGACATGGGGAAGATGTTTCCACTAGTAGGAGGGACTAGCACCTGAAGGCACAGCCTTCAAGTGAAGGGACAACCTTTTAAAATTGAGATGAGGAAGAATTTCTCAGCAAGAGGGCAGTTAATCAGTGACACTCTTTGCAGTAGAGAGCTGTGGAGGCCAAGTCATTGAGTATATTTAAGACAGAGATAGATAGGTAAGGGATCAACGTAATTGGACGTAATTGGGGGTGTGGGGGGTGCTTTCAATCATGATCGAATGGTGGAGAAGACTGATGGACCAAATGGCCTAATTCTGATCCTGCTTTTATGGTTTTATTATGGTCAGTACTGCAAATAGGATTATTGACAAGTGAAGGCTAGACATTGTTATTTTTGTTTACTTATGATGATAAACCTATTATAATGTATGAATAAAACTGCATCAGTTTATCAAGCTTGTTGTGGTTCTGTTCGCCGCACTGGGAATTTGTGTTGCAGATGTTTCATCCCCTGTCTAGGTGACATCCTCAGTGCTTGGGAGCCTCCTGTGAAGCGCTTCTGTGATCTTTCCTCCGGCATTTGTAGTGGTTTGAATCTGCCACTTCCGGTTGTCAGTTCCAGCTGTCCGTTGCAGTGGCTGGTATATTGGGTCCAGGTCGATGTGCTTGTTGATTGAATCTGTGGATGAGTGCCATGCCTCTAGGAATTCCCTGGCTGTTCTCTGTTTGGCTTGTCCTATAACACTACTATTACAGAACAAGCCAAACATAGAACAGCCAGAGAATTCCTAGAGGCATGGCACTCATCCACAGACTCAATCAATAAGCATATCGACCTGGACCCAATATACCGACCACTGCAGCGGACAGCTGAAACTGACAACCGGAAGCAGCAGATTCAAACCACTACAAATGCCGGAGGAAAGATCACAGAAATGCTTCACAGGAGGCTCCCAAGCACTGAGGATGTCACCTAGACAGGAGACGAAACGTCTGCAACACAAATTCCCAGCTCGGCGAACAGAACCACAACAACAAGCACCCGAGCTACAAATCTTCTCACAAACTTATCAAGCTTACAATCTTCAAAGAATACTTGTTAATTGGGGTAATTATTATGTTCTATTGTGTTGCCTAATTAAATTGCTTCATTCTTTTTGATGTCAATTTGAATTGTTACTTGAACAAAATTTCAAATTCATTTTGATGCCACTTCCAAAAATGGGATTTCAACATTGTACAACAAGAGATTTGCAACGTTAAATAGTGTTTCAGCAGTGAAATAGTTTTGCTACCTTTCTCAGGACTGAATTTTTTTTTGTCCCCTGATGCTTTTATACTGCACTCAATATTCAACAGTTTGGTTGTGTTGTGGCTATTCATATAAGGTGAGGTGAATTCATTCTGATAACTTCACTTCAGTCACTCCCTCGTTTGATGCATAAACATATTGCTCTTATTCTAATAAAAAAAAAGCAGCCCGTACTACTTGCTTCAGTTTCATTGGTTACATTTTGTTTCTTGAGCCAGAGTTTTAAACTAAAATTAGAGACCAGGGTAACAATGACATTAATTGGTGTCATATTTGGAAGGCGCAAATTAATTGCTTGAATAAACTAAGGTCCTCTGTGTGAGTAACTTTGTAGCCACTGAGACCCGTGAAATCTAGGCAGTTAATGGAATGCATTCTCTCTTAGGAATCTCTCCTGAGGCAACTTTTTTTTTAATAGATATTTTTATTAGAAATTTAACATTTTTACAAGTTTACAAAAATAAACAAAACTCTCAGATATAAACATAGATATACAATTAGCTCAAATATATAATAGCCAAAATTTGACAAAAAAAAACAAAACAACAAAAAAAACCGAAAAGAAAAAAAAACAAACAAACAAAACTCAACTATCTACTAATCTAACCTACAACTAACCAGGGTGTATATTTAAGTCTCTTACATGCTCGGGATGTGTTAACATCAGATATGATAAAACCCGTATTCGTGCGGGATTCCTCCCCCGAGGGGCCGCGGACCAGCCAGGTCTGTAGTCTCAATTAAATAAAAGCCCTTGTTAGGATAGCCGAAATATCTGTATTTATGTAATTCAAAAAGGGCTGCCATATTTTATAAAATAATTCGGTCTTTCGGTGCACCATATTTGTAAGGAAGTCAAGGGGAATACATTCCATAATTAATCTGTGCCAATTTGAAAGTCCAGGGGGGCCCTCCGCCACCCAGTTCATCAAAATATTTTTCCTTGCACAGAAAGAAAGAATAGAAAATAGTCCCTTCCCGTACGTGTCCAGGGAGGGAAAGTTCGAAAACCCAAGAGGAGAGATACGGGGTCCACTTGTATTTCCGTTCCTAAAATTTCTGTCAGGGTACTTGCTACTATAGTCCAATATCTACGGATCTTATGACAGGTCCATAAGCAATGTACAAGAGTGCCCACCTCTATTTTGCATTGGGGACACATTGGAGATGCTCCTGCCTTAAATTTTGCCAATCGAACCGGTGCTATATGGGCCCTATGAAGTATCTTCAGCTGGATAGCCTGGGTTCTGTTACAAATAGTAATTCTTCTAGCATTTTCCCAGATATCATTCCACGTTTCTGTGGAGATTTCTAGTCCCAGATCCTGATCCCATGTTTTAAACAGATTATCCATATCTCCCGATACTTCATCATGTAATAAATGATAAATATTACTGACGGAAGATACCCCCACTGGTCGTAGGACACTACATTCTCTATCGGATTTATAAAGACTATCTAATAACGTAGTCTTCTTCTGTATAAAATCTCGAATTTGGAAGTATCGAAAGAGGTCTCCATTGGGTAATCCGAATTTCTGACGCAACTGTCCGAAAGACATCAGGACCCCATCTTTAAATAAATCCCCAAGACATGAGATACCCCTGGCTCTCCAGAGTTTAAAAGTGGCATCTGTTAACCCCGGTTGGAATCCCCATGCTCCCACTATCGGTGCATAGGGGGATGTTTTATGTGAATTACCCTCATTTTGCCGCATTATATTCCAAGCCTTAATTGTGTTTAGTATTATAGGGTTTTTACAGTGATCTGTAATGATTTTCCTCTTGTCTGAGAATAAAAGGTTAATAAGTGGGTATTTTACTTGAGAAGCCTCGATGTCCAACCAGATTGATTGTGGATCAGACAAAACCCAATCAGCTAT
>NC_057732.1:20992365-21006065 GCF_004010195.1 Chiloscyllium plagiosum | reverse complement strand
GCTTTACTCAAGATATATCGTCCAGATTCGTCTTTTATCTGCTTTAGGATTTTGAAAGGGAAATTCTTCCGAACAAGAATAACAACTCCCCTGCAATTTGAGCTAAAAGAAGAAAAAAAGGCCTGATCAAATCCGCCCTGTCGTAATTTCAAGTGTTCTTTATCTGACAGGTGTGTCTCCTGTAGGAGAGCTATATCAACTCTTTCCTTCTTAAGATTTGATAATATTTTCTTCCTTTTAAGTGGCGAATTACTCCCCTTGACATTCCAGGTGCACCACCCAACCGACTGATCAACCATAATCCTCTGGGCCAATCCGAGACCCCTCGGGAGGGGGAACCCTATCCAGAACATCCCGAGCGTGGAACATGTAAAATTTACAAAAATAAAGCCCCTGAGGCAACTTAATGTGCCTACACAACAGGTTCATTCTGATCAGAATCTGAAATTAGAATACTATATTTTTCCTTGATATTTTTCAGCAAGTATAAGCTGAAAGACACATTCATTTCATCCAAAAAACTCCGCTGCCTGTACCCTGTCCCACAACAAACTGCTCGCACATCATTCCTGTCCTCACTACATTAGCAATCAGTACCCCTGACCCAAATTTATAACTCATATCTCGCATGCCCTTCCTGAACTCTGCATCTTCCACTCTTCCTTTGAGCCTTTGTTAAACTCTTCACCATTTGTTAAAGTGTCTATTACACTTCAATGTTACTGCCTTTAATGGAGAAAATTAAATCAATGTAAGTTCTTGTTGAACTCTTCTAAAGTGTCTGCAGGCTTGCCTGTGGAGGCTTGCACCCTTGCTAAAACTTGTGCAATTTTTAAAAATAGAAAATGACAGCTTTATTCTGTGTTGCTTGATTAAATTGCCAATTAACTATTTTTCTTTTCATGTTCTTGCCAGTGTTAATTTTCCAAAACTTCCAGATGCTTCCTTTTAAAATTGCCATTCAGTGAATTGCATGCACTTTGATGTGTAATAACCTTTTGTCAAAGATCAGAGTTATTCCAATATTGATTGCGAGTTCTAGAAACTCTTTTTCATCCATTTTAGAACTCATTCCTGATGTCCACAACTTGGTGTTTCTGATTTGAAGATGTGTAATTTGCATTTCATGAGTAGCTTTTGATGGAATCTTCACTACTTTCTTTGTGTTCGGTTTACTGCATGATTCCCCAAAAGATGAAGAAAATGGGCAGTTTGTTTCCAGGACCTGTGAATAACCACTCCTTTATAAATTACTTGGGGACATGGGTTTTAACTTGACCCATTCTGTGGAAATAACTCCCCTCAACTTCATGGGTAGGATGCACCAAAGTAAGTATCAATCGTGTTCAGTGTGGTCTTGTGTTCTTCATATTTCCTTTTGCTCTTCATTATAACTAAGAAGGCAAATGCTCAAAATACCAGAAAGAAAATTCACCCGCCAACACAGTTTGGTGGAAATTAAAGTTTTGTGCCTGTGGGGTGTAGTGCTGGAGTAATTAGGTTCCATTCCAAATTCCTGCCCCATCTTACATAAAGAAATCACACCTATTGCCAACTCCGGCACTCGGAATTTCAGAGCCAAAACACACAGGAGATGTCTGTCTTTGAGAAGATGTATGGTTTTCTCCGTCGTAAGTTATGCAATTAACGTTTTAGAGACTTGCGATGTTTCTGTTTCTCTGTGGAGGTGTTTGGGCACCAACTCCTTTATGAAAATATGCCTTAACAAGTTTCTTTGTTCATTCAGACTGCCAAATCATTTCTGAGTTCCAATGAAAGGTCATTGACCTGAAACTGGTCCAGATATTCCAATGATCAGATAGTCTGTCACTGGAGGAGCACAGACAGGAATTGTATGGCAGGACCATGTGGATTCCTAGCCACTGCAAATGTCTTAGGATTTGCCTTGGTAATTGAAAATTCTGCATATGGGAACCTCCAAAGGTTGATTTAGAAGTCAGAGAATTCCAATTCAGTTTAGCTAATACTCACCCAGGAACAATTCGAGGACTAAATGTGACTGATTCTTGGGTAACTATTAAACTGAAAAGGACTCTCACTCTTGGCCCTCTTTTTCCCTGCACCCCCCTAAAAAGAAATTGACATCTCCCCGAATCTTTACAACCCCCAGACTCATGACAGCCCTATGTCTGACCAGACCCCATCCCACTGTCCAGTTTCTTGTCCTTTTGCTGTCACAGCGACTGGTTGTTAAAAAACACAGCACAAGCCCTACTGTAAAAGGGGGCATGGCTTCTTTTAAGATTTTCTTCGCTGCTGGAGTGCAGTGCAGGTTCCTAACAAATTGGCACTGCAGTTTAGAAGAACAAAATATGGGTGACACAGTAGCACAGTGGTTAGCGCTGTGACCTTGCAGCGTCAGGGACATGGGTTTGATTCCAGGCTTAGGTGACTGAGTCTGTGTCTCTCTGGTGGTTTGCATATTGTCCCCGTGTTTGCCTGGGTTTCCATTGAATGCTGCAGTTTCTTCCCACAGTGAGGTGGACTGGCCTCCAGTGTTGTACAGGATAGGTGGATTAGCCACGATAAATACAAGGTTACAGGTATAGGGTTGTGGGGTGATTCTGGGTGGGATGCTCTTCAGAGGGTCATTGCAGACTCTGGCTGAATGGCCTCTTTATGCACTTTAGGGATTCTATAACTTTATCACATTGAAGCTTAGAATTTTAAAGGGTAAATGTTGAGAGGATTTTTCCCCTCGTGGAAGAATCTAAGACCACAGGGCTTAGCCACAGAATAAAGGGGCACCAATTTCAGACTGAGTTGAGGAATTTCTTTACTAAGAGAATTGAGAGTCTTTTAACCCTTTGCCACAGAGAGCTGTGGGGTAGCGTCCTTGTTTTTATTAAAGGCTGAGATAGATTCTTGATCAGTTGGGTTATGGGGAAATACAGGAAAGTGGATGTAAGGAATATCGGATCAGCCATGATCCTATTGAATGGCGGTGCAGAGTCAAAGGGCCAAATAGCCACCTCCTATTCTTATTTTTTATGGCCTTATAGGAAGCCCCTGTCCCGGAAACTCCAGTGCAGAACACATCTAAAGTTTAAGGTGATAAGTTTTAATCTAATCAAGGACAGAGAGAGGGTTTCTGACTGGTCGGAATATTTGGGTCTGTTTCTCCACATCAACTGTGTAAACTATTTTCTGCATTTTCTGTCTTTTTCCTGTGTTTTGCTCCTTCTTTAGGAGGATTGTTTCCATGAAGGACCCAGATTTCTTTACTGGGGAGTTCAGTGATTGAAAGGAAATTTTGAGACAACTAGATTTTCAGACAAGGACAGCCGCCTGCACATGTCAGACTTTCAGTTATGTGAGGGAAGATCACGGCAAGGCATTTTGATAACCCAGTAGTTACACACAGATCTTGTTGATCTAATTCACATTAACCTGTACTGTCCTAGGTTTGGTCTGCAGCATGCTGATAGCTAGGTACAAGTCCGTCTCATATATGGAAGGGTAAAAGCATCCAGGACTTACCGTCTTGAATATGATCTGAGATGGCAGTTTTTTTGGGCTTCAGGTGCAGAAAGTTATTACACTTCATAATGCTGTTACCCATAGTTCCAGTTCTCTGCAAAGGCCCTACATGAGGAATGATCACTGCGTTGACATATGAGGAGCCTGTTCTCCCACAGAAAAACACCTTGGTGAGAAATAAAACCTTCATAACTTAATTGAATTTCTGGAATTATGGTACTTTAAGAAGGGAAAAAAACAGAGTGGTCATAAATATTCATAATGACCTGAAGTGAATTCATAATTTTATTTTTTGGGAATCTCATGTTCAACTCCACACCTTTTTTATCTTCTTGGCATATTGCCCTCAAACAATATTTGGAATGTTAGTATTGCAGCAATAAATGTGAAGGAGCTAGTAAGGTTTGGAAGGAAGTGGGTTGCAAGCCTGGCAAGAAATCGCACTCTCTCATTTCTCAGAGTATGAATTTGTGCTGTGCTGGTTGGCACCCAAGTGGCCGTTCTTCAACTGTACACCGAGACAGTACATATCAGCAGGCTACTCAACCACGGAGGGCATCACTGTCAAAGATGCTTCCAGCTGTAACAGACATTTGCCATTTGGTGCCTTTACTGCCAGTCATCAAATCTTGTGGACTTCCCCTCCCTGGTAAAATGTAATAGCAGACTCATGTCCTGACTGAAATCAATTGACTCAGCACAGAATAGGCATCAAAACCTAGAGCTAAGAATTTGTTTCACCCTATTTTTAGTAAATAAATCATTAGAAGAGCTCATTATAATTTATTTGTGTTTATGAAGGAGTGTAATGGGGAGGGGGAAATGTAATTTTACAGCATTATTCATAGCATTGGAAGACACCATCTCAAGACTGTGTGGAGCAGTTGCTAGAATGTGAACATATAATGCACTTCTGAATTTTTCCTGTGAAACTTAAAACCGGTTCTGCTACAACTTGAGAGAGTTGTGCAGGTTCCCACATGGTGTTGACAGTGCAGGTTTATTGAAGAGCTGTGATATTGAATTACTGTTTAATGTTGTTCAATAATGTAATATTGGAGGTTTCGTGCAGCTGGAATGCATGATTTCTGTAAAGGAATTACCCACTGAAATGCTGAATACACAAAGAAACATCAAGTCACCACTTTGAAGGTGGCTTAAAGTTTTATTCCTGTGCCTGTTCTCACAGTTACCTCTATTTCTCCAATTACATTCAACCGATTTTAAAAGGAGTGTTTGGTCAATATTATTTGGTAATACAAAATTGTCTATACTTATATTTAAAAGAAAGACACATTTTGTTAAAGATTTTTGTGTTCCTAAGAATAATTGGGGAAAAATACCTTTGCAAATAGAGAATGGTATTTATATTGCATGAGATGAGAGTGTATGGTTGCAAGTCAACTTTGATAGAGATATTCCAACATAGAACACATCAATAATGATGACTGACAGTTAACTGCCAATATTTGATTACATTTTAAAGCCAGGATGATTGACTTTGATTGGGCAAGACATTTCCTGCAGAAGGGCTGATGCCTATTTTGTGGAGTTGAAAGAGGCACAGTGTGTCTTCATGTACCTTCTGTCAAGAACAGTGCAGTGCATGTTAAGTGTTTCAACAGCAGTGAGCCAAGTGGTCCAGAGCAATCTGATATGAGCTTGAAGAAATATTTGTAGCTTAAAAAGTGTGTGCCATTAAGTGAGAGAAGTTGCAGCATTAGGTTAGACATTATTGTATCTTAGTCTTGTGGAATATATCCCGAGATGTAGAATGCAAAGTCATAGTTACAGAGACCTACAGCACAAATACAGACCCTTCAGTCCAACTCGTCCATGCCAACCAGATATCCTTACCTAATCTAGTCCTATTTGCCAGCACTTGGTTCATATCCGTCTAAACCCTTCCTATTCATATACCCATCCATATGCTTTTTAAATGCTGTAATTGTACCAGCCTCCACCACTTCCTCTGGCAGCTCATTCCATACATGCACCACCCTCTGCATGAAAAAGTTGCTCCTTAGGTCCCTCTTAAAGTTTTCCCCTCTCACCGTCAACCTATGTCCTCTAGTTCTGGACTCCCCCCACCCCAGGGCAAAGATCTTGTCTATTTATCCTATCCTCAGTGCAATGGTATCTTGATTAGATGGGCCAATGGGCTGAGCACTGGCAAATGGAGTTTAATTTGGAAAAATGTGAAGTGCTGCATTTTGGAAAAGCAAATCAGAGCAGTGCTTATACACTTCATGGTAAGGTCCTAGGGAGTGTTGCTGAACAGAGAGACCTTGGAGTGCAGGTTCATAGCTCCTTGAAAGTAGAGTCGCAGGTAAATAGGGTAGTGAAGAAGATGTTTGGTATGCTTTCTTTTATTGGTCAGAGTATTGAGTATAGGAGTTGGGAGGTCATGTTGCAATTGTACAGGACATTGGTTAGGCCACTTTTGGAACGTTGCATGCAATTCTGGTCTCCTTATCGGAAGGATGTTGTGAAACTTGAAAGGGTTCAGCAAAGATTAACAAGGATGTTGCCAGGTTTGGGGGATTTGAGCTATAGGGAGAGGCTGAATAGGCTGCAGCTGTTGTTCCTGGAGCACCGGAGGTGATGGAGTAACCTTTACAGAGGTTTACAAAATCATGAGGGGCATGGATAGAGGACAGGATAAAGAGACAAGGCAATCAAAGAAACAATAAAGGAAGGATGAGAGGGTAAGTCTGGAGATAAATTTTGGAAAGAAGGAGAAAATCAAGGTCGGCAGATCAGGTTAATGAGAGAAATGTGAGATGGGAATGTTTAGGAATGGCAAATGGAGGGCAAGCAGGGACAGTTAATAAGAATAGGGAGGAGATTGAGAGGAAATATTGGACAAGGAAATAGTTGGAGACTGAGAAATTGAAGACAAAAGGAAAATAAGGTGCGGTCATAGGAATAAATATGAGTTAACAAGTGGAAGTTAGTAGTGAGGGAAAAATTGAAATTTTGGAGTTGTATATTAAAGACAGAACGAAGGATAGTGAAGCATGTTCAATGCAAGTGAGAAAGATGAGAGTGTACAAAGGTCATGGAGTAGGATTGAAGATTGCACAAACCTAAATGCAGTACTTTTTTAAACAACTACTTTAACCATTGTTTAAGAGAACATGTGTATATTTTAATGGTATGCAGTAGGAATTTAATAATCCTAGGGGAGTTTGAACATTTTAAAAAGAACAGGAAAAAAAGAAGAGATTGTCTTAATAATGATGGACTTATTGAGATAACATTATCGTACTGAAAAAGTAAATGAAATTGCAATGAGATTCTCTGTAGAATTGACTGAAGTCCTGAATGGGATGAGATGTGGCAGCAAACAACAGGGCTACTGTTGAGTTGATGCCTGGCAGGTAACTGCGTGCAGTCAACTCCAAAGTACAATCATTTTAAGCATTCTCTACAATATTCCAAAATACTCCACAGAAACTTCTCTTCAGTTATGTTTTTGGTCATTTTAATTTCATGTCTTACTTTGATGTCCCTTTTCCTTTCTTTATCAAGGCCTTGAGACATTTTGAATGAGCCAAGCATATACAACTGTATTGTAAAGGAGTTTAGTGGGATTCAGTAAATGTTCTTAAAGTTACTTTTGAATAAAGTTCTTGACACTCGAGATGACAAACAGAGCAAGTATTTGTGAAATTCACATTAAGTCATTTTGGACAGATATTTGAATCGAGGCCATGTGCTAGTTGATTTGAATATTCTTATGGAATTTAATAATTACAGCATTGTGCAGTTGGTTCCTTGACTCTACCCATAAATAATGCATTAGTTTTTTTTGTCATATCAGTTTTCCTTTTTGCAAATGTTGTCTATGCTGTTAATTTACATGCCTGCTTCACTATCATTAATGGTGCCTTTAACACCACAGGCACAACATAGGACCATAGGATCACAAGTAAGCCATATGGCCCTTTTGAGCCTGCTCTGCTATTCAGTAAGACTGACTCTGAACTTTATTGTGGCCTTGGCTTCACTTTCCTGTCTGACTGCTGTAACTTGGACTGCGTTGTCTATCAAAAATCTATCCAACTCAGCCATGAGTAAATTCAATGACCTAGCTTCCACTGTTTTCTGGGAAACAGAATTTCACAGACTAATAAACCTTAGTCACAAAACTTCTCTTCAACATTGTCTTCACTGTCAGAGCTGCGGTCCTTCATTCCTTGTCTCACTACAAATGGAAATATCCTCTTAGAATCCATCTTATCAAGCTGGAAAACAACACATTTACCCCACCTCTCTGCTTCCTGCTAATTAATCAATCATTTATCCATGTTAATATGTTACCCTTGCACCATGAGCTCTTGCTTTGTGTCGTAACCTTGAATCAGACCCCTTATCAAATCTCTTTTGGTTATCCAAGTCCAATACAACCACAAATTCCCTTTCATCCAATTAGCTGTTATAAATGAGCAGGATTTCACTTTTACAAAACCATGTTGATTCTGCCTATGCAATCTTGTGCAAAACCGCAAGGTTGCAATAAAACCAGTGCCCTCATTTCTATTCCAGCTTTTAGGGAACCATTGCACAGAGTGTTGGTAGATTGTGTGTGAGACTCCTACCAAAAATTGAAAGGGACCAGCAGTATATAATAACTATTATAGATGTGGTTACCCAGATTCCAGAAGCCGTTCCCTGAAAACGATTCCTGTCAAGTTATTGATAGAAAGGTTAACCCAGTTCTTCACCCAATATGGATCATCCAATTGAATCATGGAACCAATTTTTTTTGTCTAATTTTTCAGTAAGGCATGAATATTCTGGATATAACACAGCTAAAATCCACAATCTATCATCCACAGTCACAGGAGTCTTCAGAATGGTGTCATCAGACGTTAAAGATGCTCACAGCATATGACTGAACGCTTCCATCACTGGGATGTAAAGTGTTGAATTTCTCATGTTTGTTGCCTAAAATTCACTGAATGAGCTGAGAGTCTCTTTGAATTCTAATCTCTTTGCATTTGTTTATAGACATGATTAGTAAGTTTGTGGATGACACCAAAATTGGCAGGGATGAGGAGGATTGTCAAAGGATACAGCAAAAAATAGATAGATTGCAGATTTGGGCAGAGAAATTGAAATACAGTTAAATCTGAACAAATATGAGGTGATACAGTTTGGAAAATCAAATTCAGGTGCAAATTGTACAATAAATAACAAAACCCTTCGGAGTCAAGAGTGTGGTCCTGGAAAAGCACAGGTCAGGCAGTATCCGAGGAACTAGAGAATCGATGTTTTGGGCATAAGCCCTCCTGATGAAGGGCTTATGCCCGAAACTTCGATTCTCCTGCTCCTCACATGCTGCCTGACCTGCAGTACTTTTCCAGTACCACACTCTCAACTCTGATCTCCAGCATCTGCAGTCCTCACTTTCTCTTAGTTGTTTAGAACTCTTAGGAGCACTAACAAAAAGAAGCATCTGGACATATAGGTCCACAGATCCTTGAAAGTGGCAATAAGCTGGTCAAGAAAGCATACAGCGTGCTTACCGTCATCAGCTGGGGCATTGAATATAAAAGTTGGCAAGTTATGTTACAGCTGTACAAAACATTAGCTAGGCCACATTTGAAATATTGCTTGCAGTTCTGGTTGCCACAATAACGGAAGGATATGGATGCTTTGAGAAAGATGCAAAAAGGGCTTACCAGGATGTTGCCTGGTCTGGAGGATTTTAGTTATAAAGAGACATTGGATAAACTTGGATTGTTTTCACTGGAAAGATGGAGGCTGAGGGGCAACCTGAGAGAGGTCTACAAAATTATGAGAGGCATATAAGATGGAAAGTCAGAGGCTTTTCCCAAGATGGAAAGGTTAACTACAAAAGGGCGCAGGTTCAAGATGAGAGGGGGAAAGTTTAGGGGAAAAGTGCAGGGAAAAGTTTTCAGAGGGCGGTAGGTGCCTGGAATGCTCTGCTAGTGGCGGTGGTGGAAGCAGGCACATTACTAACATATAAGATGTATCTTGATAGACACATAAACGGGAGGCAAACAGAGGGATAGAAACCACGCATGGGCAATAATTAGCAAGTCTAAATAAGGATTGGGAATCAGTCCAGGCTTGGTGGGCCTGTTCTTGAGCTGTAGTGTATTGTAAGTAAGAGGTCCCCTATAACTCATCAATCAGAGAGCTGAAACTCTTATCCATGTTCTGGAAATGATTCATGAAAGCCTGCAACAAGAGCTTTTCAAATCTCCCAGTCACAAAAAGGTGGACAGAACAACCAGCCACCCATTCCCTATGTGAATTATTTAATTGAAACCGCAGACCACAGAAAAAAATGAGCAGGCTGTCAAATCAACGTGTTGAAAAGGAACTACAATCAGGAACAGGATAACCAAGCATAGTGGAGGATGTAAGGCATAGTGCAAATAAGACAAAGGGAGGAATGCCAAATTCCCGAATTGAACCTCGTACTGTCTGGTTAACTGATATGGTATTGCTCGGAATATTTGATACCAGCTCTCATATTTCGATGCAAAACAATGAGACCTGACGGGCCAGTCCACAACATTTAAAGCAGTGGAGGATCAAACCAGGGTGCACGGTATTCACCACACATAATGTGGCTGGGCGGAGGAGACCCATTCCACATAATAGCAACCTTATCCTGAAGTTTCAAGAATCAGGTCCATACATGATGGAAAGAAACCTAATCATCCCCAGTTGTTTGAATGCATAAGTCTGATGGTTGAACCAGGCTCTGTGTAGACTTTAAGAATATTAGTAATGCAACCAGGGTTGACTCCTACCCAGTTCATTGTCTGGAAGACTGTATGAAGTTTTTTCAAGTGCCATGTTTACAACAAAAATAGGTCTGTTAAAGGGGTACCAGTAGGATATTTTAATACCCGTGGCTAAAGGTACATTAGCTCTTTTTCACAATTAATGTCCTTTTCCAATGTCGAGTTATGCCATTTGGTCTCTGGGTACCTTCCAGAGGCTGCTAATCTCAGTTGAGACTGATATTTCTAATTCTGTAGGATACCATAGTGGCATTTTGAAGAATTCACCTGGAACAGCAGGAAGCCGTTTTTGGAAGGTTACAGTTAGCTGGTATAGTATCAAACCTTGAAAGAGCAATTTAGCAAAAGAATGAGTAATTAATAAATTTGGTGAATCCTTTAAATAGTGTTGTTGAAGGCATCCCTTGCTCAGTGTCAAGGATGGAAAATCGTGTTCGAAATAAGTAATAGTTTTGGTGTTGATGGTGGTTTTGATGTGGCTTCTGGCCAACAGATTAGTCATTCTGCATCCCTTCCCTTATTTAACGATCCAGTTCAGTTCCTTGGTTTGTACAATACTCTCCTTTCCAATCTGGAATGATAAGGTTTAAGACTGATATGACACATGACATGGGGTATTCATCATGGCTGTGCTAGAAATGGTCAGTAACAACACAGATGCCAGTTTTCCTTTGGCTCATCACCCACAATGTCAAAATTACTAGTGCTATTGCATTCTATCTGTAAAGGTTAAGCCAAAAATGTGACATGTTGTGGGTAAACTTTATTTTTGCTTGTGTGCTTTTCTTGTAGGCTACATTTAAATTATAATTTTGTATATAAAAATAATAGTTTAAATTTTGCTGTTCAACTATGTGAAGAGTGTGAAAGAGCCCAATTTTCCTGTGTATCTTATGGTTTTACAGAGGGGATAAAATATAACAACAGTATGTTGAACAGTGATCAAAATAGTAGAATAGCAGTGGAATAACCAATCAACTTGATCCTTCATAAGCATAAGTGATTCCCATGTGGATATCTTTTTGACAGATTGATCCTGGTGCTCAAACACTGTTTGAAGGATGTCCAACTGTCAGATTCATGTAGCAGCCACCCTAATATTCCATTGTCAGTTGACCTTAAGAGGGTGGTGTGAACTGCCAGATTGAAATGTTTACAATATTCAAGATGCAGGATTTTAACCAGTGACAGTGAATGATGATGTAGTTCCAATTCAGGATGGCATGTGTGGAGGTGAACTTGCAGCTAGTGGTGTGCGCAAACATTTGCTTCCCTCAGCTTTCCAGTTGGTTGAAGTTGCAGGTTTGGAAGGTGCTGTTGAGGGAATCCTGTCATGCTCTTTACTAAGAGGAGGTGTGCAACTTAGGATTTTTGCTAATGAATTACTGTGTGATGCTTGGGCAGGAAGTAAGAGACCCATCTGAGTTTTTATTATGTGTAAGTTATAGAAGGTTTCCTATCAGGCAGATTAAATGCTGTGTTCTAGTTCTCCATTCTGTATTCTCTGTACGGCATGCATTTCTTGTAATAAAGCACCACAAATGAAATGGTGAATAAGCACAATGAATAATGGGACAAGTGATCTATTCTTCTTGCAACTCATTGTCTAAATTATAATGTGAATGACTTTGGCATAAAGCCTGAGACACTGAAATCATGTCATCTTTCTCCATCTCATCAACTAATTCTGTTAATATGATATGTGGATAAAAAATGATGCTAGTCTTATCTTTCTATAATTTATTATAGTGTGATCCTAGCTTCTTTATAAAAAGAAGAATATTTGCATTATTTTTGTAGGCTTCCATCAGATTTATAAATGTGCAAGGTTGTAATGATGATCACATCAGTGGATTTGCAAGTATATCCTCTTAAGCTTTTTTGGTAAAGAAATGAACCTGTTCAATACCAATATCACACTGATATTTACCTGTAAAATGCATGGACTTATGTCTCTTGCTAAATTAATAACTGACTTAGAAAATAGAAAGCAGATAATTGTGGTTGAAAAATGGATGTAAACAATCGTATGAAAGCCATTTAAGTGGACCCTATTCTTTCTAATTTGGCAGGTATGCTATAAGTTCAATGACTCTTTTAAATTATTTCTCAAAATCGAAAAGGAATAAAGAGTCTCCAAGGTCAGTGTAATGTTGGCATAGGACTTCTGTCACCAGAAAAATGTTATCCAATAGAATTTTAATGTTTTGTCAAACTTGCAGTGTTCAAGCCACCGATATACCACATGACATAAAATAGATGAAACATGAATAAAACAAACGTGCAGTCTTTTGAAAATAGGCTTGAGATTTGGAACTGTTAGCAATAACTACCAATTAGACTCTGCCAAAATAAGGAGGCTTTGGTCATGCACTGTTCCAAAAGCAGGTCTGCTGTATGCACACTCAGGGTGGAGACAGTCTATTAACTGAAGTGTTCTGTTTCAAAGTGTGCTTCAGTTAATTTCACAATCAAACAAATGTCTCCAGAAGATTTTTAAAAAATGTTTATATTATTGGAATTGATATATCAGGAAAGTTAGAGCAGGAACAGAATTGATAAGTTTCTACATATTGGCTTCAAACTTTGACATTTATCTTGCTTTTCCTCTATTATCTGACATTTCCAAACATAGCTTCTGAACATTTGATGGATTTTTGGCTCATGCCCAATTTCCTGTCACACCTCTGTTTACATCAATACACCCCTAATCCTTTCAATCACTCCTTTCAACAGATCTGTTAAGACGAGGCACACACATTTGAATGTTGCTACATGGCCCTAACTTGGCAATATTTCTACCTTTTATTCATGCAACACTGTCCTTCACTCTCACATCTCAACTGTTTGGCAATAACTGACAACTACCAGCTATACAAGTCAAGTTCTTCACTTGGCATCCCATGTCACTAGACTCCCCAAGAACACTTCAAGACAATTGGATTGCTGTCTTGCTTTCACAACAATTCATGCAGCGGTTCCACAGATCTTAATGTATATAGCAGACATAGCAAGAACAGAGAAAGTGACCAAAGGTGGACTATTTTCCTTCTCCAGAGGTAACAGTGGCTGAAGGACCTGAATTGAAGGGAATTTATATTTGCCAGGAATTGGTGTTGGAGAGACTGTTAGGTCTGAAGGTTGATAAGTCCCCGGGGCCTGATGGTCTACATCCCAGGGTACTAAAGGAGGTGGCTCTAGAAATCGTGGATGCGTTGGTGATTACTTTCCAGAGTTTGATAGATTCAGGATCAGTTCCTGCGGATTGGAGGGTGGCTAATGTTGTACCACTTTTTAAGAAAGGAGCAAGAGAGAAAGCAGGAAATTATAGACCAGTTAGTCTGACCTCAGTGGTGGGAAAAATGCTGGAGTCAATTATAAAGGATGAAATTACGACACATCTGCATAGTA
>NC_057732.1:20975208-20992090 GCF_004010195.1 Chiloscyllium plagiosum | reverse complement strand
TATTCACTTTGGTGGCAAGAACAGGAAGGCAGACTACTACCTCAATGGAATCGATTTATGTAAAGGGGCAGTACAGAGAGATCTGGGTGTTCTTGTACACCAGTCAATGAAGGTAAGCATGCAGGTACAGCAGGTAGTGAAGAAGGCTAATAGCATGCTGGCCTTCATAACAAGAGGGATTGAGAATAGAAGCAAATAGGTTCTTCTGCAGCTGTACAGGGCCCTGGTGAGACCACACCTGGAGTATTGTGTGCAGTTCTGGTCTCCAAATTTGAGGAAAGACATTCTGGCTATTGAGGGAGTGCAGCGTAGGTTCACGAGGTCAATTCCTGGAATGGCAGGACTAACTTATGTTGAAAGATCGGAGCGACTGGGCTTGTATGCCCTGAGTTTAGAAGACTGAAAGGGGATCTGATTGAGACGTATAAGATTATTAAAGGATTGGACACTCTGGAGGCAGGAAACATGTTTCCGCTGATGGGTGAGTCCCGAACCAGAGGACACAGCTTAAAAATAAGGGGTAGGCCATTTAGGGCAGAGATGAGGAGAAACCTCTTCACCCAGAGTGTGGTGGGTGTGTGAAATGCTCTGCCCCAGAAGGCAGTGGAGGCCCAGTCTCTGGATTCGTTTAAGAAAGAGTTGGATAGAGCTCTGAAGGATAGTGGAATCAAGGGTTATGGAGATAAGGCAGGAACAGGATACTGATTAAGGATGATCAGCCATGATCATAATGAATGGTGGTGCAGGCTTGAAGGGCAGAATGGCCTACTCTGCACCTATTGTCTATTGTCTATTCTTTCAACGAGTAAGTGGTCTTTCAATATTCAAGTCATGAGAAACCTGGTATAAGATCATATGACTTAAATAGGCCATTCAATCATTAAGTGAACTCTGCCATTCAATGAGATAATCCTTTACTGCCCGTCTGCCTTTTCCCAAAAGCCTTGATCCCCTTTCTGCCTAAAAGTCTGTCTATCTGAGCCTTGAATATGCTTAGCCTCATCAGCCCTCTATGGTAAAGAATTATTCAAATGTCTTTTAAATGTTGTAACTCGGCCTCTATCCACCACTTCCTCTGCAAGTTCATTCTGCCCACAAACCACTGTGTGAAAAAAAAGTTGCCCCTTGTCTTTTTGAAATCTTTCTTGTCTCAACTTACAAATATACCCCCTAGTTTTGAACTTGTCCACCTTCGAGAAAAGATTTTGCTGTTCACTTTATCTATGCTCCTCATGATTTATCCATATCAGCTACTGCAACTCAAACACAACTCATTATTGTGTGCCACTTAAAAATGCACTGTGTCGCTTTCGCACAGACTTGTGACTGGTTTGTCATGTGGCAAGCATATTGGACAACAGTGCTCTGCTGGGTAGGAAAGGCTAATCATTGAGTTGCTTCCTTGCATTTGGAGTGCTCCTTTGAACAGAGAATTGTACAGCTAAAACAAAATAATAATTTGGACCTGATTCCAGGAGAGGAGCAGAATGACAGAGACCTAACACCTGGATTGAAATATAATTGGAGGTTGCTTTGTGTGTTGGATTCAGGTGACATGTTCATTGAATTTAGGAACACTTCTATGAAGATCCTGGGATATGTAGACTGGGTGGATTAGCCATGGTAAATAGGGGATTACAGGATGTGATCAGGGGATGGGTCTGGGAGAGTGGTCTTTGGAGGTTTGGTACGGACTCGATGGGCCAAATGGCCTACTTTCACTTTGTAGGTGTTTAGTGGTTCTATATTAAAGACCTCAGTATAATTGGGCTTTGTGATTGCGAGTTACGTTTAGAACTGACATTTTATATTCCTACCCCTGAACCTGGTTGATGTTTGTACTTCTGAAGGTCAGCCGTTTCCATTAATAATCTCCTTTTACATGAAAGCCCCTCTTGCTGTTTTTATACCTGTCATTCAAATTCCCGACTGTTGTATCATGTTTGAGGTTTTGAGTTTCTTTTGCTTAGGCCATGCAAGTTAAAGTTATCAAATAAAATATAATAGCTATCTTACATTTATGGATTTTGACATTAGGAAAAGAATGCAATGAAACTGTCAAAATATTGAGCCTTGAACACCAACTGGGAAAGTGCCACACACAGCAGTAGGATAATGAAGACAAATAAATGGTGTCTTGCGGGTGCTGACAGAAGAAAGCGAGATTCACAATGTCTTTAGACGTAATTCACTTCTTCATTATGCATTTAAGTTGGGCTTTATACTTCCAGCACATACATAAGAATTAGTCATTCTTTGGGTTGCTCAATGAAGAGTGCTTTTTAATACAATGTGTGTTGGCTTTCTGAGCTTGCAGTGGTGTGATGATTATATCTCAGTTGAGGAATGCAATTTGGAATATTGGTAGCAATGTGTCTCGACCTGTCAGCATGTCACCGAGTGTTTATGATTGGAGTGCTTGATTGCTATTAAGGTTGACATAGGATTCTTTATCAAGATACGAAATGGAACTAAAATATTTGATTGAAAAGCTGAGTTTCTCCCTCATTTATGTTCACATTAGGAAGCTCAGACTCCAACAATAATGCAACATTGAAAGTGGAGTCGCAGGTAGACGGTAGTGAAGAAGACATTTGGTACACTCGACTTTATTGGTCAGCGCATTGACGATAAGAGTTGGGAGGTCATGTTGAGACTTTACAGGACATTGATTGGACCATTTTTAGAATACTGCTTTAAATTCTGGTCTCCTTGCTATGAGAAAGTTGCTGTTAAACTTGAAAGGGTTCAGACAAGATTTATAATGATGTTGCCAGGGTTGGAGGGTTTGAGCTATAGGGAGAGACTGAACAGGCTTAGGCTATTTTCTCTGGAGTGTCAGAGGCTGAGGGGTGACCTTGCAGAGGTTTCTAAAATCAGGATAGGTTGAATAGCTAAGTTCTTTTTTCCCAGGGTGGGGGAGTCCAAATCTCGAGGGCATAGGTTTAAGGTGAGAGGGGAAAGATTTAGAAGAGACATAAGGAGCAAAGTTTTCAAGCAGAGGGTGGTGCATGTATTGAATGAGCTGCTAGAGGAAGTGGTGGAGGATGGTACAATTACAACTTTTAAAAGGCATTTGGATGGGTCTATGAATAAGGGTTTAGAGGAATATGGGCCAAATGTGGCAAATGTATTGAGATTAATCCAGGATATCTGGTTGGCATGGACGAGATGGACCGAAGGGTCTGTTTCTATGCTGCATGGCTCTATAATTGTGAAGCAATAGATACACACAATCCATCTTTTATATCCTTCAAAATAACTACACAGCCATTAGATAATTGTTATTTAGCAAAACATAACATGACCAATTAATCTGTTGAAAGGGTTAAAAAAAAGGTGGTTTATGTTACATTTGAGTGCAGCTGGGTATCACCGCTTCTGAGAGTATATCCAAGAAAATTGCTTCTTAAAACACTTGATAAGCTGCTTAGAACAACCAACATCTCCGTGCAACGTGTTTGAAAAGTATAGGCTAGAACTCATCTATTAGGTAACTGAAGTTGTCTTTACCATGGATGTTAATTAAATGGATTAGAGAGAGTTGCAACAAATAGTCGAGAGTTTTTGTTAGGAAGCTGATGTTTTACTTCCACCCTCTTCACTTAATGAAGGCATTTAAACATATTACAACAATTCTCTGAACAGAAGTGCAATAAGTATGACTGATGTCTGATTATTAGAACCTGCCAAACCACAACGTTCCAAATTGTTTGGCATCTATTGTCAATAACAACACACCAGATTTTCTTCAGGATCTTTAGTCCTGATCAAAATACAGATGGCAGGAAAGGGTTTATCATACGGTCGTGCTATTTGGAGTTGTTTATTTACTCTGTAACTATTCCTATTTTTCAAACATTATTGATTAATCAAGCCCTTGTTTTTTTTTGGTTTAAGAATTCCTGGAGATCGGAAATCCACATTCCAAAAGTCTGCAAATGTCCAATTTTCACTATTACTTACCTTGTTAACAAAAATAATTATCTAGAAACAGTGTGAGATTACTCCTGCACTGAATCTCAACATTCAAAGAGCATTTACTACCAAATCAGACCCATTCCAATTTTTGTGATCCTGAGATTGTGAAACTTGAGTTGCTTCACCCTATGAATATACGCCTTTTTATTCTTTGCAATCTTAACAGATGCCTTCTGAAATTTCTTACAGCTAAGATCTATGGGCAGATCCCTACTTACCATGTAAGTGACACCCTCAAAACATTTAAATTCACCAGGCATGATCTACTCTTCATGTATCTGTACTGAATAGCTTTGGTCAACAGCTATTTTTCCAGCTGCTCTTTCATGTTAGATTCTAATAACTTTCATGTAATTCATGTATTTTATCCTCTGTCCCCTCCTTGTTTTAAATAATGGAGTGAGATTTGAAATATTTCAATCTGAAGGCAAATTTTTGAATTTAAAGGGTTTTGGAAAATTGTGCCAAACTTCCAAATTTATTTCCTGAGGAATATCCGATCTGAAAGATTTGTTTATTTTGTTTTCAATTATTTTCTTAATTGACTTTTTATTTACTTTGAGACTTGCAGTTAATCCAATTAAGACTGCCTCCCCTGCCACCATCCCTGGTTTGGCATTTTTAACTTTGTGTTGCTCCAGGTAAAACAGCACTTCCAATTTTACATATTGTGTTCGCTGATCACCGTGTGGTTTCATTTACCTTCGGGGAGAGCACACACCAATCAAGCGACCAGTTTGTGGAGTGAGGGGCAATGTTCTACAAGTATGATTCCAACCTTCCGACCTCCTGTGATTTTTACCTTTCTGTCTTCATCCTGTTATGTGGTGAGAATGAGGGTCACTGGATACCACTTCATTTTTTTGATTAGTCACTTCATATGTCTTCATGTCCTGATATAGCCTTCAGGATTCAATTTTGAGTTCATCAATATCAGATCATAATCTCTGCTCTATTTTCTAATTTACAGTCTTTCAAATTTCTGCTGTTGCTATTTAGGCTGCTTTTTTTTTGTTTGATTGCCATCAATTTTAGTCTGATTGCCCCTTTTGTTCTTTCACCTCTTTTGCTTCCTCCCTCTGATGAGGATTTTCTTTTGTTCTTTCTCATGGGAGGCCCTTCTCTGCTTCTCCACTTGCTTAAAGCTCGATTTTTGTTTTCCCCAATTCTTAAACAAAGCCATTGATCTGAAGCAGTAACAATATTTCTGCACAGGTACTGAGTGCATCCAGCATTTTTCTAGTTTTATTTCAGATTTTCACCATCTGCAGTGTTTTCTTTGATGATCATGTTTCTTTGCTGTCATCCTTAACCATTAGACAAGTCTGCCATTGCCTTCTTCCTCATTATCCTCTTGCATCTGACTATCTTTAATAGATCCACAGTTCCTTTTGCCACTCACTCTCCCTTTTCATATTTAAGAATACTTTGATTGTTGCATTTAATTGTTTTTCACTTTATTGTCCATCCAGAAATTATTTTCAGCCACATTCCTTGTTTGTACAAAAGTTACAGTTAAATGAGTAGTTATAATAAAACTACCCTCTTCCACAAGTCTGAAAACACTTCGAAAAAGATGTGAAAACTTGAAATTTAAATTAAAAAGCAGTCTAACACCCATGTGGCTGCAATGCAGTATACAGCAGTTTTAGCCCTTGCAAGTGTTTTTTTCAAATTCCCCTTTGGCAGATCTTAACTCTTTTATCAGTGGATTTTATAGCTCTCCCACCCTGTAGGATTTGCACTGCTTGCAGATTATCATTACTCAACTGTGGTTAATGTAAAGTAAACTCCAAGCCCTATCAACTGTAAAAACAAAGGATCGTTGACATCAACCAAGTACTGAAAATAGCTTTTGATAGATAAGCTGATGTAAAGTAGAGGATTGTTGCAAGGTATCAGGGCTTTACTTGCCTATCTGCCAAGCTCCAGTTGCCAGGTTACGTTATAAGAATATGATAAAATAGGATTTGTCTGGCATTCTCACTGTTCTGGATAATGAAAAACATGCAGGTTGAAAACATTTGGAAATCATTTTAAAGAAAAATGGTTAACCTAATGGCTTCATGCCTAATATTTGTTTTAAAACGTAATGACAGTTGGAATTTGGGTTACAAAATTGAAAAGTATGGAATACTAGACTGTTCAAAACCCCTAATCCTGCAGATCTGAGTTAATGCAATTCATGATAGTGAAACTGTGCGAAAGGTCTGGAATTTGTGTGATGTTAGTCCTTCATTTTTCATGATATGGGGAATCACTTTTAAAACCTTGGAGGTTACTGTGTCAACATAAAAATGTATCTTGCCGAAAAGAATAATATCAATTGATACAGAGGCAGCACTTCTCAACCTCCTGACTATCAAGAGCAATGTTAAGTCTCCTGTTCTAAAAGGATTTGGCATACAAGACTTCTCCCATGCTAGTTTTTATGGTGAAAATTCTACAACTGTTACAAATCTGAAGGAAAAGCAGAAAATGCATGAAATACCCAGCAAATGAGTGAGCACCTGTATATTGCCTGACATTCAGATATATAATCCTTCATTGACTCTGAGACAGAAAAGCATTTTCAGTTGTGTTGATAAAATTGGAAAAGTGAATAGGTAGTGAGGGAGAATCAACAGATATTATAATCCACAAAATGGACATCAAGTTTAAAACAAATAATTTAATGTAATCCATTCATTCAAAATATGCAATTGGTATAAGAGTTAAGTTTTCAACAATTTAGCAGAACTGGAAGCTATGTTCAAATGATAACTTAGAACTGGAATAAATTAGACTAAAGCAAACATTTCAAAATCAACCACTGGATGATGGGTAGCCATTTGAGGTCAACAGGGTTAAGGCTGATGATTGCAGAATGTGAGTTGTTTGGGGCAGAATGTGAGTGGTCGAGTTGGAGTTTGCAAGGGGTTAAGATAAGATGCCTGGCATTGGGTTTTGGGAAATTAAGACTGGTATTAAAAAAAGGTGACGGTGAGGATTCTGTAATAGTGAGATGAGGACTCAAGCCACTGATAATTTGGAGCTGGAAATCAGAGGTCTCGATTTTTGAAATACCTGAGAGATTTGAAACTCAATTCAGAATTAAACAGAACTCTGAAGTAGCTGATCGTGAGGCTCTGTAAGGAGAGATTGTCTTGAAGGCTGCAGGTAAGATCCTGAGAAGGGGCACAATTAGAGCCAACGAGCCTAATTGTAATACTTGACCAGGTCATTTTTGGTGCTCTGAAACAAATAAAAAAATCAAGTTGGGAGAATTTGCACAAGTAGTGGTACAAAAGTTTGTTGATGCTTCATTTAAAGAAACGCAGATTGAATGTGGATTGTAATTGGATAGCAAGTAGGAATCCATCAGACTCTTTGAAAGAGAGATTGTAGGAGGCTTGAAGGAGAGTTAAATAGTTGAGAAAGAGAAGTATTCCATGGGTCTCTTGGAGGTGAAACAAGTCTGAGAGCAGGGGGAAGATGAGAAAATTTAAGAGTCTTGTGGCATGTTATGGAGCTTGGTAGTTCAAACAAGAGATCTAGTTAGCTGAGCAGATAACCTCAACCTTGGACACAAATTCACAAACTCACAGCTGCCAGTGGAAATGAAAAGGGAAAGGCAGCAAGAAAGATCAAAGGGAACCATTTGCTGTGAAAGAGAATTTGAATTTGGTTTTTGGAAACAGTTTTTCAAAACATTTTATGATGGATTTCTATTGTAATAACATTGCTACTATTTCACTTTCATGTTTTCCCTTAATTATAGAGTACAGAATTAAAGAAACATTTACACTCTCATATATATATGTGTCCTCAGGCAATATTTAAAATATGCAAAAATGATTGACTAATCGCAGACGCCTTTCATTTAGGCTTTGGCAGTGCAGTTGTGTTGCGTGTTAAGGTTTTGTTTGATGTGCATACGTAATAGAGACTACAATGACACTGACTTGAATATAACATTCCCTGATTATGTCCCATTTCATACTCTGAATCTTACAGATCTAAATCTCTCTCTTTTGCTTTTAAATGTCTTCCATCACATCTCTGACACCATGACTAAAATAATATTCCTCCTCTTGGATCATGATTTTGTTCTATTGGAGCATTTTTTGTTCTCCTTCTTACAGCACCATACCCTACCCTCTATAGCCTTAATTCACTTGTTGATTTGTCAGATGTGGATAAGAGAATTGTCTGGGAATGCTAATGCATTGGTTCTTCAGTGATTGGTTGCAATCATTATTCAGAAGTGCAGACAGGGAGCAGTAAGTTCTCCTCTCACTGTGCCAATCATTCTAACAACATCATATATGCTTCTCTATCAAATTGTAATGGTTTGTTTTGTTTTCTCTCTCTCTCTCTAGATGGTACTCACATCATTACTGCACTGTGTACATTGAGAGTGACCATCATCACAGAAGACATGCTAACAAACAGCATTACTGTGCGTTTGGAGAACATGTCCCAGGATAAGTTTCTGTCTCCACTGCTGTCGCTTTTTGTGGAAGGAGTCGCTGCTGTGTTGTCCACAACCAAAGATGACATTTTTATTTTTAATATTCAAAATGACACTGATGTTAGTGCAAACATTCTGAATGTGAGTTTCTCTGCATTGCTGCCAGGTGGAGTAAGAAATCAATACTACCCTTCAGAGGATCTGCAGGAACAAATTTACCTCAACAGGACGTTGCTGACCACCATCTCCACTCAGAGAGTCCTTCCCTTTGATGACAATATCTGCCTGAGAGAGCCCTGTGAAAATTACATGAAATGTGTTTCTGTGCTGAAGTTTGACAGTTCAGCTCCTTTTATTTCATCCGACACTGTCTTATTCCGACCTATTCATCCCATCAATGGACTGCGTTGCAGGTGTCCTCCTGGATTTACTGGAGATTATTGTGAAACAGAGATTGACCTTTGTTATTCAAATCCATGTGGTAGCCATGGTCTCTGCCGAAGCAGGGAGGGAGGCTATAACTGTGAATGTCGTGAAGACTATACAGGTAAGTGTCTCTCTCTATTTGAAATGTATTTATTTAAGATGAAGACCTGATTCTGCTTTAGAATAGATTGCTATATGAATTTTTCAATCTGTACACCAAAACAAAGTAATATAAAAGGTCAAAATTATGAAATAAAACCAGAAATTTCTGGAAAAAGTTGGTAGATCAAGCAGCATCTGTGGGAAAGAAGCAAAGTTCAGGTCAATGAACTTTAATCAGAATGGGAAAATGTTACCACTGTAAATTGTTTTAAACAAATACAGAAGCCATATACCCAAGATAGGCAACGTTCAGGCTCCTGAGCATGGGGCTCGTCCATTCCATCTGCTTTTCCTTTTTCCTCCTTTTTTACTTACTTTTTTTTTACTTTTTGCTCCTAATTACCCTCTGGTGAAGAGCTCAGTCACAGTGGCATTGGTAGTGATGGGATTGATTTAAAGAAGGTGGGAGAAGATAGGAAGACAGCTTTGATGGGGTCCGAAATGAGACTTTTGATGGGAGCTTCAGAGGCAGCTTTAGCAGTGTCAGCATTGTGAGCCCGAGTCCTAGTGGCGGCTTCATCAGTGGCTACGTTGTGAGTCCCCATCAGGACTCTGGCGATGCTGTGGTGATTGCTGAGTGAGACTCTGCAGCAAGGTGTGGCTGCAGCAATAGAACAGAAATCCTGTTGGCGTGGCAACGAGGCAGTGATAGTGGCAGTTTTATGGGCCTGGAGCGAGATTCCTGTCAGCAATGGCAGTGGGTAAAGAACAAAGTTGAACAATTGTTCAACTTCAGATTGATACCAAAAAAGCTGTCAATGTTGAAAGCTAGGTATTTTGATCAGAAACCTTTTGAATAGTTCAAATTTTGAACGGTAGAGTTTTTTTAAAAATCAAGTCTTAATGAACATTTGTGGATGGATAGTTGGTCTTCACTTTCAGGTCTGACTTGTGTCTCAGTGGATCTAAAACCATGTAGTTGGAAATACACTTTTCCATTATCCTAACTGGGCCATTGGCTGATATCAGATATGGATGGATAGGAAAACCCTGCATTTATGTGGTGTGGCCTTTCACAAATGCTTCACAGTCAGCGAACTGCATTTTTAAAAAATGTAATAATTTGTTTGTAGAATCTTAGGAAACCAGTTTGCATAAAATACAGACCAGAAATAAATGACCAGAAAAGATTTTTTTTATTGATAGCAATTGAGATAAGTTTCCAGAGGGCAATTCGATAAGGTGCCACATAGGAATTTATTGTAGAAGATAGCAGCTTGGTGGTACCTGTATTGAGGGTAATGTATTCGGGTGGATTAAGGATTCATTAACAAACTGAAGAAGAATAGGGATTAATGGGTCTTTTTCAGGCTGGAAAGACTTCAGTAGTGGAGTGCCACAAGGATTATTCCTTGTGCCTGAATTATTTATTATTTGCATTCATGTTTTGGAGGAGAGGGCAAAGTGAAATGTACCCAATTTTGCCCCGATGCAGAAATAGGGCAGGTTGTGATTAAGATGTAAGGAATATGCAAGAGGGTATAGATATATACAGAGGGTATGGGTCAAGTGAGTGGGCAAAGACTTGGCAGATGGAGTTTAATTTAGCAAAATATGCTGTGCACCTTGCTGGGAAGGATCATTAGGCCGACTATTATTTAAATGAAGAGAGACTGTTTTCAAAAAGAGTGCAGCAGGATCTGGGTGCTCTTGTGCATGATCACTAAAAAATAATTACTTGCTGAACCTGCATTTAAAGGTGGCAGGTGGAATTTTGACCTTTATTGCTAGAAGGCTAAAGTTTAAAAATAGAAAGTTTTATTGTCTTGAAGACATCATTTTGTTGTAAAGCTAGATGGAAATGCAATGGGTACATGCCTCTTTGACAATGTTAACCTAATGTTATTCATTGTTTTAGCATACAGTTACACTAGATGACAGATTTGTCTGACATGAAAGCCTTTTTCTGACCAGTATTTGGAGCTCCGTCATCTTCAATTGCAGTGTTTGGATCTAATTTATCAGCTGGCCTTGCTTGTCTGCGACAAGGTCATCTCACTGAGCTTACATCACCGATAAGTAGATATTGATCAGAATACTGCCAACAAAAAGGACAATCAAACCTTTAATCCAGAAGCGGTGGTAAGGAAAATTCATGATTTCTTTAATTTTGAATTTTCCATTGTTTCTGACAGTATTTAGAAAGGAATTCTGTAAAGGGATTGCATCAATTGTGAAGATGAAGATCTGGACCCCTCCCCAGTGGGGTTGGGAGTGGTCGGGGGAGTGCGGTTGGGGGGGGGGGGGGGTGGAGGTGTTAGATCTTCAAGGAATCTACTGTTCTTGGAAAGTAAATACAGATCCTCTGACTCAGCAAACCTTAACTTGGAAGCTGTGCTGCAGGAAGGAAGTTGACATGCATCGCTCTATGGCTGACTGGGAGACTGGAGAGCTGCAGACAAAATGAACTCTTGGATGGACTATGCCAGTGGGCTAAAAAGGTTGAATTGCTGGGAAACGTTGAGCAGCTGAATGATTTCCGAAAAGGTTGACTTGTTGAACCAAGAACTCTGGAAAGCTACAGCATCAGGATTTTCACAACTTGAGGGAGCAAGCTGGTAGAAACATGGCTAATGATAATTGTGCCCATGAAACTCTGGTGAAAGCTGCTGTTGGATAGTCTGCTTGCCTGCCCTGTTGAATAAAGAGCAACATATTCTGGAATTGTGCATCAATATGATGGCACATGTCAGTGGAGAGTGAGGCAGGTGCTTGTTTTGAGCAAGGCCTATCGATGTTCTGTTAACTACAGTGACATTTATCCTTCCATTTAAAAGATTTGCTGGACAACTTGTGTTCCATTTATGTTGCTTCTTACTTGCATTAAAGTACAAAAAGTGAAATCTTGGTAATGTCTTTGTGATGGGGAGGTAATTTGATAAATTTGATTATGTTGGTTTACAGTTTTCTCTGGAATCATAGCACAAGCACTTTGTATCAATGTAGATGGGACTGAATTGTATTGGGAGCAGTAAAGTATTGAAATAATACAATAGTAGAATGACCAAATAAAAGGAAACTGTAAATAAAAGTTAATTAGGCTAAAGTGCTTGAACCTGATCACTTAAGTTGAAGGATTTGAAGGTGGAAAAGTGCAGTTTTGGTATTTTGGGATTTTATTGAGAAGATGAAGATAAATGGCCAATGCAGTGTCTGTATTTAGAGGGATGGTGAACTAATCTGATTCATTATAGACCAAAGTAGTGTAGGTTGAGAATATGTTTGAAACTTTCTTTCATGACTAAATCAGTAATATCTTGATTAACATTACAGGTTTAAGAAATAAGATTGTTCTTACAAACCCGAGAGTTGTTTGAGTTGATGTGCTTGATAAATATGGTCTAGCTTTTGACAAGTTGCAAGACATTAATTGATAAGATTAATTGAGATTAATGAGAAGATAATAAATGAAATCAAAGAGTGGTTAGAAGGGACAAATTCAAGTAGCAGTTAAGGTCAGCTTCTCTATGTTTGGGAAAAGGGTCCTGGTCTGGGACTGCTTCTGTTTGCTGTGTATGTAAGTGGTTTGGATCAAGAGCAAAAGAGAGTTGAGTCTATATTTGTAGAAAACACAGAAGTAGAAGGCATTTTAAGTAATTCTGTGGACCACAGGAACCGGTAAAGTGACAAGAGTTCAAAAAATCCCAACTACACTTTGAGCAGGGAATAGTGACGTGATGTAAAAGAGCAGAGAGATTTGAGAGCTGAGGTTGACAAGCTATTAAAAGCAGCATTTCAAGTGGATAAAGCCATTATGAAAACAAACAACAAATGGAATACTGTTTCTGGCAAGAGGCGCAGAACATAAAAGTCAAAATGTACTTTGTGAACGGTTTTGTAAGCTACAGCAAGAGTACCGCATGCAGTTTTGGGCACACACCTTTGGAGGATGTTGATCTGAGGCTTGAGAAATCTACAGAGGAAGATTACTAGCACAGTATTACATTGCATGAGAAAATACAAGCATGAAAATAGCCCTGAAGCATTTGGGTCCATTTAATTAGAGCAGAGGGCATTCTGAGGTGATTTACAGCGATATTTAAAATGATGACAAAATGTTACAGCATGAATAGAAAACTCGTTTTAGGGGTTAATAAGACATGGATGTAAGATGAAATATGAGAGATTTGGGACAGAGAGCAGAGAATATTTATCAGTACGCTGCAGTTACATTAGCAAGAGTTAGTGATTGAAGCAGATTCCATGTCAACATTTAGGAATAGGGAAGGTAAGAAGTTGAAGAAAAGGAAAAAAAACCTGACAGGTGTACAAGTGTGGAGAAAAATAATTGTTAACTTCAAATGGTTAAATCAAACAGGCAATTTTCATATTGTAATGCCCATGTCATTCTCTGCAACTACTGCTGGGAAGAAGCAGTTAGAGGTTTTCAAAGTAAATGAATGTTTTGTTAAAAGGCTAAACCCAGGTGAAATATGATGATACGAAGATATGAAAATATGAAAAAGGCTGGAAAAGTCACCTTAAGATAAAAAAACATAAAGCAATTGCAAAGTAGAAGGCAGTGAAGTCAAGTAACTCACAAAAAGTAGAAACTGGCAAGAAAATAGGAGAATGGCCATAGTCAGAATTTGCTGGTCAGTTTTCAAATAAAAAGTTACACTGAAGCCAGAAGTATTGTACTTGAAGTTTATTTTGAGCTTGTTTGGAATATTGTAGAAGGCCAGAGGCATTGAGGTGAGACCGGAGATGGATGGAGGAGTTGAAATGGTGAGAAACAGGGATAATATTAATGCACAGAATGGAATATTCAGCAAGCAATTACTTGTCTACATTTCCCAATAGTGAGTAAACCTTTGGGTGGGGGCTGTGTGGGGAGAGGGGGGGATTTGGAGTTAAGCAATTCTGAGCATTCTTGTGAAACCACTCGAATTTTGTTTTGTAGAATTTGTTTCCCCTTGTTATGGGGCCAACTGCATTTGCAGCTCCTCTTGCATCCTGAATTTCATTTGCATTTTGATAAGCTGTCTGTAGCTACCCCAAGTGCAGTAATAAATAAAACCCAAGTGATTGTGCAATTCATTTGAAGCTGCCCATCATTCCCTCCTTGATGCTGTTAACTGAACAGCAAAATACATTTGTAACAAAAACACAACTTCACAAACAGCCTTGCATTTGTTTAAAAAAAAATCTATTGAGAAGTGGACAGGAAGTGCCAAGTGACTGTCAACTATTTGATAAATTCCCTCCATGTGATGATAGGTGAGGGTATAATTCAGTGTAACATAATCTCCAATCTTTCCCTCTTACTGCCTCCATATCCAGCAAACTCTCTGCTTCCTGTGCACAGCAATTACACTGCTTTTCTTCCTTCTTGCTGACTTTTCCATAAGCTAATTATTTATAATATCTTCAGGTGATGATAGTTGACTTGTCTTCATATGTCTAGGTTTGCCAACATGAAAGGATTTACATATTTGACAATCATCTACGAAATTGGATTATACAACAATTAGCTAATTACATTTGGAACTGGCCTGGTTTCCTTTTCTAGAGAGTCAATCTGAAAGGAGACAACCTAATGGTTACGTTTATATAAGCCAAGAAGAAGGTAACTGTGTGAAATTTATACAAATGGTGCTGATAAAGTCAATAATTGAATCTTTAAGATGCCTCCACATAAAGATGTGTTGTCTGAGACTATGACTTTGAACTGGTGAGAGAAGTTGGAGAAAGTGACCCAAAATGATCATGTGTGTTTTGACCTTCAGAAATGACCGATTTACATAATGATTTTTTTATAGTAGTAGTATTAACATTTAAAAGGAGATTATTTGCTAAAGAAGGTATACAGATAGGCAATGATGACAGGATCCCAGTTATATGTTACTGCAATTTCAGTTTTTTTCAGATAGATGGTATGTGATAATAGATCATATCAAAGCACATCATCAGGATACTCACACAGAATATTCTCTTGGAGGATATTAGTCGGTTTCTGCCTCCCACTCCTGACAAAAATATTTTGTCTATTTTGTTAGGCCAGTGTTCTTTTAAATTGTTTTAATCCGATGACAAACGTCTTATTGAGGAGTTTCATCTTTGGTCAAGACACAAGAATTCATTTATGGAAAACATTTTGTCAAATACAATCTTGTCGAAGGACAAATGCATTTGTCAAGGTGCACAGCTTTGCTGGTGGTGCTTACTTTCAATTTTGTAGACCGTGGATGGGCTTAAGTTGGATGGGCTAGTGAATTGGTTACTTTCCCATAAAAGGAAGACGATTGGTGAAATTATCAGTCTTGTTTGTGGGAGCTTGCTGGCTGCAATTTGGCTGCTACATTTGCTGAATTACAAAAAGGTCAACATTTTACAAATACTTCAGTTGACTGTCAAAGACTTTCCTGTGAATATTCAGTGTTTGCGAAAGACATACATCAATGGAAATTGTTCTTCACCGAAGAAAAATACTATCTGTGGTCTTGTTCCTATGGGAAGGATGTTGTAGAACTTGAAAGGATTCAGAAAAGATTTACAAGGATGTTGCCAGGGTTGGAGGATTTGAGCTGTAGGGAGAGACCATATAGATTGGGGCTGTTTTCCCTGGAGCGTCAAAGGCTGATGGGTGACCTCATAGCAGTTTATAAAATCATGATGGGCATGGATAGGATAAATAGACAAAGTCTCTTCCCTGGGATGGGGGAGTCTAGGACTACAAGCATAGTTTTAGAGTGAGAGGGGAAAGATACAAAAGGGATATAAGGGGCAACTTTTTCACACAGGGGGTGGTGCACGTGTGGAATGAGCTGCCAGAGGAAGTGGTGGAGGCTTGTACAATTGCAACATTTAATAGGCATCTGGATTGGTATATGAATAGGGAGGGTTTAGAGAGCTATGGGCCAAGTGCTGGCAAATGGGACTAGATTAGGTTGGGATATCTGGTCGGCATGGACTAGTTGGACCAAAGTGTCTGTTTCCGTGCTGTACATCTCTAACATTCCGTGACTCTGTGGCCTGCTTGATTTATAAAGGAAGATCATTATAAGCAATTTGATTTGTTTCGGTTTAATTCAGCCATATCCCCAGAATTGCGATTATAACTCAAACAATTCCAAGATTTTCCTGACTCAGAATTCCATTTGATGTTTTCATCACTCTCTTAAAAATAAGTTGTTGACATTAGTTATGAATTGTTGTTTCTGTATCTATCTGCCTTTGTGCAGTTCAAAAATCTTTGTTTGGTTTGTATCACTCTTGCAGACATTTTTCCCAAACTATTTCATACTTGATATACCTTTCTCAGATCATCTCTCTGATACTGAGCTTCAAAGCTGCAATATCTGTGTTAACAATAACAACTGAAGGAGTAAAATTTGAAGGGATATAGAGAAAGTTATTGTGGTTCTATTTGCCGCGCTGGGAATTTGTGTTGCAGAGTTTCGTCCCCTGTCTAGGTGACATCCTCAGTGCTTGGGAGCCTCCTGTGAGGCACTTCTGTGATGTTTCCTCTGGCATTTATAGTGGTTTGAATCTGCCGCTTCCGGTTGTCAGTTCCAGCTGTCCGTTGCAGTGACCGGTATATTGGGTCCAGGTCGATGTGCTTATTGATTGATCTGTGGATGAGTGCCATGCCTCTAGGAATTCTCTGGCTGTCCTATGTTTGGTTTGTCCTATAATAGTAGTGTTGTCCCAGTCGAATCTATGTTGCTTGTCATGAATTTGACTGGAAATGTGTTGCTGGAAAAGCGCAGCAGGTCAGGCAGCATCTAGGGAACAGGAGAATCGACGTTTCGGGCATTAGCCCTTCTTCAGGAATGAGGAAAGTTGGTCCAGCAGGCTAAGATAAAAAATATCTTTTATCTTAGCCTGCTGGACCAACTTTCCCCATTCCTGAAGAAG
>NC_057732.1:20925948-20972163 GCF_004010195.1 Chiloscyllium plagiosum | reverse complement strand
ACTCGGGTTTCACCAGTTTCCTCATTTCCCCTCTCCCCAGCCTGTCTCAGTCAAATCCATCAAATTCAGCACCGCCTTCCTAACCTGCAATCTTCTTCCCGACCTCTCCGCCCCCACCCCAGTCTGACCTATCACCCTCACCTTGTCCTCTTTCCACCTATCACATTTCCGGCGCCCCTCCCCCAAGTCCCTCCTCCCTATCTTTTATCTTAGCCTGCTGGACCAACTTTCCTCATTCCTGAAGAAGGGCTAATGCCCGAAACGTCGATTCTCCTGTTCCCTAGATGCTGCATGACCTGCTGCGCTTTTCCAGCAACACATTTCCATCTCTGATCTCCAGCATCTGTAGACCTCACTTTCTCCTCATGAATTTGACTGGGACAAGCCAAACATAGAACAACCAGAGAATTCCTAGAGGCATGGCACTCATCCACCGACTCAATCAATAAGCACATCGACCTGGACCCAATATACTGGCCACTGCAGCGGACAGCTGGAACTGACAACTGGAAGCAGCAGATTCAAACCACTACAAATGGCGGAGGAAAGATCACAGAAGCGCTTCACAGGAGGCTCCCAAGCACTGAGGATGTCACCTAGACAGGGGACGAAACGTCTGCAACACAAATTCCCAGCTCGGTGAACAGAACCACAACAATGAACACTCGAGCTACAAATCTTCTCACAAACTTTGAATAGAGAAAGTTGGTTAGTTGGGGTATGGGGTGGTGGAAAGGTGGAATGCGGAAATAGTAGAATTAACTAGATCCATCTTTAAAAGAGCTGGTGCAGACTTTATAGGCTGCATCAAAATCACTGCTATCTTTGACAATCCAATTAGCCGTACAAATCTGTAAAATGTGTAAGCATTCTCTAGGCAGAAGCATTTTCTCATTGGAATTAACATCAGTGACCTTTATTGTTCTTGCTGATAGTTCAGTTATTATTCTAGTAAAGGTTTTCCCCTGCATTTGTTCCATTAGTATCTCGGGCTGTGCATGTGTGGAAAGTACAAAGGCATATTTTCATTCCACTTACTACTTTTAGCAATAAGAAAGGGTGTGAGTATCAAGTTGTTTATCTTCTGTTTGTATTCACCTCCAATTTTGCCACAGAAGCAATGTGCTTCAGTGACCCAGTTCAGCTCATGTCATTAACAGGAAAATGTACTGGAGGAGCTATTTCATTGAATGTTAAATTAATCTGGAGTTCCTGCTGAGCTGATGCCTGGCTGGAAGACTGCCCACAGAAACTGATGCTCCAAGCTGTGCAGCTGCCCTTTGAGATTGAAGCATCTGCAATGGACCAATCTGCAACTTCCATTCACACCAGCAAGGTCGCTGCAGGAGCACCATGATGTGGGAAATGGATGCTTCTTGACCACCAGACCAAACACTGCTTTGAATGTATGCAAATAAAGCCCATAGCGACAAATACTTTGCACTCCCCATGCTTGAGGAACACTAATTCCTGTCACCAAACAGGAGCTTGACCCCTATCCTGTTCACTGACACGTGTGGTTTCTCCAGCCACTGAACTCATTGTTGTGCACTGCAGGAAACTGGGGCGGGGAGTGGTGATATCTGTCAGATCTGAGCCATCTTCAGTGCAGGCAGCTACCTGGGATACCCATGTCAGTGACATCACAGGCAATGCAATTGCACTTGCAGGGAGTGTGCCCTCTGCAATTGTGGCATCAGAAAACACAGACTTTCTGTAAATACCTGTATTAATTTCTTGGCAATATGCCTGCTTGGCACCCCTCTTATCCATTTGAGTAAGTCAAACCATAAAAGTAGTTCTGAAAGCCATTCACATTTTTCAAATGGCACTGGGCAATATATCATTCATTTTCTGTAAAAATAAACAAATAGCCAATTTGTTTGAGGAGGTAATGAGCAAGTTAGACCAAGGAGAGCCAAAGGATGTTATCTATCTGGACTTCCAAAAGACCTTTGATAAGGTGCTGCACAGGAGGCTGCTGAGTAAAATAAAGGCCCATGGTATTAAAGACATGGTACTCATGTGGATAGAAGCTTGGCTGTCTGGCAGAAGGCAGAGAGCGGGGATAAAAGTGTCCTCCTCAGGATGGAAAGCAGTGACTATCGGTGGCTAAGAAGTGGCAGATGAAATATAACATAAGAATGTGTGAGGTCATGCACTTTGATAGGAAGAACAGAGGTGTGGACTATTTTCTAAATGGGGAGAAAATTCATAAATCTGAAGTGCAAAGGAACTTGGGAGTTCTAGCCCAGGTTTCTTTTCTGGTAAACTTGCACATTGAGTCAGTAGTTAGGAAGGCAAATACAATGTCATTCATCTTGACAGTATAAAAGCAGGGATGTACTTCTGAGGCTTTATGAAGCTCTGATCAGACCACATTTGGAGTATTGTGAGTAATTTTGGGCTCCATTCCTTAAGAAGGATATATTGGCCCTGGATCTGGTCCAGAGGAGGTTCTTGAGAATAATCCCAGGAATGAAAGGCTTAATGGATGACGAAGATTTGAGGACTCTGGAACTATGCTCGATGAGGTGGATCTGATTCAAACTTGCAAAATACTGAACAGCCTGGGAAGAGAGGACATTGGGAAGATGTTTCCGTTGGCAGGAGATTAGAGTACCCGAGCACACAACCTTTGAGTAAAGGGAACATCCTTTGGAATGGAGATAAGGGGAAATGTCTTTCGCCAGAGTGTGGTGAATCTGTGGAATTCATTGCAAGTGAAGGATGTGGAGGCCGGGTCATTTAGTATAATTAAAACAGAGATAAATAAGTTCTTGATTGCCAAGGGGATCAACGGTTACTGAAGAAAGCAGGAAAACAGGGTTGGAAAACCTATCAGCCATAATTGAATTGCGGAGCAGACTTGATGGGCCAAATGACCTAATTTCTGCTCTTATGACTCTTGGTCTTGTTGCACATCTGCCTGTATAAGAATCCACTTGGGATCAGACTTTACAGTCTGATTTATAGGACCATCTCATGGGAAAATGATGACAATGACCTCTCTCACTTCTCCTAATGGGACACTGGACCAAAATGGCAATGCAGTGGTGTCTTTGTACTGTAAGAGGCAGAGATGTCCTTACCATGTCCAACCAGCAGAAATAGCTTTTCTTAAAAAAACTCAACTCAGAGGTCATATTTAAGGAAGTGTATGCAGCTTCTCTCAAAAAGGGATTTATGCAGCAATGGATTTATGCATTTCGTGTTTAAAAACTTGGAATTGTACCTTGCCAATTATGTTTGAATAATATACTTAAATTTGAGTTGCTCTGTTATTCAGTGTAATACTTTATTCCAATTCTGTATTAGTTCCACTATTTTCTTTTTGCAACACAGAAGCTAATTTGCCTCCATTCTCTTACTATCAATATATTTCACAACAGTCTTGGGAGAATTCATGAACTTGAGACTCCATTGAAATGCATTCAGTTGAATATCCATAATTATTACACTTTCTGCATGAGTACAAAATCCCTTGTGCCTTTGTGAAATGAATCTTTTTTGTGTACAATTTCTTCAATACCTGCACCTTCAAAGCACATTTTGTCGAAAGAAAGTTTTTAAAAAATTTAACTTGTGTCCACCTAAAAATAATGATATTTGTTGATGATCCTAGCGTCAACAAAATTCTAAAAACCTGATAAGAATTATGAAGAAGTGACTCTTAGGTTGCTTGTGAGCATCAACTTTGTCAGTATTAAATCAAATGTTGTTCAGAGACAAGCAAGTGAATGTCCAGTGTGTATACTAATAACAAGCCATGGTACAGAAACTGAGTGGCTTTCAGAGGACAAATCTTCAACAAACTGCAAAATGGGTCACCTCTGAGTGTGTGAGGTCAGAAAACTTCAGTCTTTGTGTTTGACTTAGTGATATTAAAGAGACATTTTGCATTGGAATCAGGTTATCAGGAGGCATGTATTTGTCATTTGACATGTGGTCTCTTTTAATGTCTGCTTGTTTCAGTAGCATTGGTTATCTGTTTTTGAAAAGCAATCTCACAAAAAATGCCTTATTTTGTTTGGTTTTTATATTGGCTTTTATTTACAAAAAGAGGTGACTCATGATGTTAGTTTCTGACAGTGCTAATTGTACAGTTTGGAAATTGTATTTATGGTCACACCAAAGCTGCGCTTATTGTCATCTTGAGGAACGATAAATACAGTGCAAAAATAATTGTTATTTTTGTAACTGAAATGATTTTACTGCTGCTTAGGAATGACTTGAAGCATTTTACAAGATATCACAATATCTGTTTCTTTGCAATGTAGCATAGAGTTGAAGTATTCATAAAGCAGAATGGTACAAAGGGCACATTTTAAACACATTTTATCAGCATTGAGCCTGTTGATTTCATTACTTGTGTAACTGTCCCACGATTGTTAGGGCTACAGCTTCATAATTACAAAACTGGATTTGCTGAGTTTCTCTGGCTTTGTCAAATATCAGCTAAAGTCAGGTTTCTAATTTTTTTTTCATTGTTCTGCAGTAGTTCATTTTTTAAAGACACTTTGGCACTGAAATGGAAACCTTTGGCACTGAGTGAAGCCATTGGACCAGGGTTAATTTAAGCAACTGAAAAGACCTCTCCTTCATCTCTGGATAATAGCCTAATCTCCCCTTTAGAGAGCGATGATGCTTGCCCAGTCCATGTGTGCCAAACGATTTCAAAACATGAAAGACAGTGGTGAAGTGTCAGTGCACTTTAAAAAGAAGGCCCCGATTGATAGTGTCTGAGACATTGATACTAATTGGACTGTGACAGCTGCTATCAGACCTAATTAAATGCAGACAACCACAGCTTAGCCTGGTTTTCTCCCTGAAGCAATTGGTCAAGTTTATAACAAAGCATCCTTATAAACAATTCACAAAAACAAAATTCAGAACACAATGAACAGCAATAATATCAGCATCATAAACTTCTCATTGCCCCCAAAAGCTGATGAAGTGTTCAAAATGAACTCTTGCTACTTGTTGGTAAGGCCCAAAGTATGCAAATAATCTCTGCCCTGAATCTTGGTTGGTTGATAAACTTATTGCAAAGTGTTCTATCCAGTGGTAAAATTGATTAATCAAACAATTTATGCTGCACCCCGGTTTTAACAGTGGATGTCATGTTAGTTGAAACCACGCAGAGTATGGAGATGTCTTTATCAGAAATTAAGATCATTGAACACAGAAGGAAACTGTTTGGTTCATGGTGCCAGAAACAGCTTGTTATAGATGAATTAATCTATGTAATCCCTTGCTTTCCCCATCACTAAGTAATTTGTTTTCTCTTCAGGTATTTGTCTAATTCTCTTCTGAAAGTTACTTTTAAAGCTGCTTCTATCACCAATTCTGGCAACGGATACCATACACAAGGAATCCTGGACAGAAGTAGCTTTAGAAGATACGCAGGTTAAACCAGCACTTCAGTGACTCGCATCTTTTTCTTTTCCCGTAATTTCATGCTGGGCAGCTTTTTTTTTAACTTTCTGGTATTTTAACTAAGTCCAAAACAGACCCTCAAAACTTGCGATTTTGGCTATTTCTAGTAACTGGTGGCATCACGTTTTATTTTTAAAAAGTCTGGAACCTATTGCTTCATACTTGTCAATGCTGAATATTGAGTAAATGGCACTCCACCATTTTTAACTGAGCCAAAATTAAAAATATCCCAGTGAGCTAATGCAACAGCAGCTACAAGAGAATGAACAGGCGTGTGACAGTACAGCAATCCGTATTGAGCAGTTAATTCATTTATTAATGAATCATTGTGTTTGACACACTGGAGAAACTTAGAGATGGGTCTCAAGATATGTTGCTACAATCTTGTCCTCAAGTAGAAGTGCTGATACTTCAAGAACTGCAGTATATCATGAAAATGAGACAAGATAAAAACAAAAGCAGGTAAACTGCTCTTTTCAAAGATTGTTAAGAGTAATGATGATTTGTACACTATAGAGTAACTGCATATTCTCTCCTGTGTTTTAGGTGAACACTGTGAAGTGAGCAGTAGGTCAGGCCGCTGTGCACCTGGAGTCTGCAAGAATGGAGGGACCTGCATTAATCTACTTGTTGGCGGCTTCAGATGTGAATGCCCATCTGGCGAGTATGAGAGGCCATACTGTGAAATGACGACACGTAGCTTTCCTCCACAATCCTTTGTGACTTTCAAGGGTCTACGGCAGCGTTTCCATTTCACTGTCTCCCTCATGTGAGTATAAATTATTGAAGGCAATCTCATGCTATTAAATCTCCCAAGAAATGGGAGCCCAATTCAGTGCTCATTTTGATCCGCAGTGAAGCACAGGAGTCAAGATTGTAAAGCTCCATCAATAGCTTGTGCCGTTATTTTCCAAAATGTGTGAAGTTAATAAAGAAGACTTTCACTCTTGTGATGCAGAACTCTAGGACATAAGTACAGAATTGCACATTAGCACAGAACTCTCACATCAATTAGGAAACTGGAATTTTTGGAAACTGAAACATAGTGGCAAGAATGGATTTTGGAAGTACATGCGCTTTTCTAGCAAAGGGGGGTGTCTTTGTTGACTCCACTTCGTCATGTTGAGGTAGGAGCAGGTCATTTTGCTTTTGGGTCATGTTCTGTCATTCAAAGTGGTAATGGCTGATCTGGAATTTAATTGCATGTAGCCTCCTTTGCCCCTATTACTTGAAACCTTTGCTAATAAAAAATTACTAGTTGCACATTATGTTTAACAGTTAATCTAGCTTCAATTCTTGTTTGCAGAAGAGTTCTAAACTCCTCTAATGCTTTCGTGTAGAAATATTTCTGAACTTTATCTCTGAATGACCTGGGTCTCTTTTCTGGACGATGCCATCAGTCGGAGACTCTCAACCAGCAGAATCATTTTTTCTGGAAAGATCCTATCTATTCCGTGAAATGCCTTAAACTTCAGTCAAACCACCACTTGACCTTATACATTCCAGGGAATGCAAAACAGATATCTATAGAGTCTCCACATAATTTAAACCTATATTCTGATAAAAATAGATTGCCAAGGCCATTCCTAAGGGGTTGTGCTCATAGTATTCCAGGTATTTGTATAATTATAACATCATGTTAAAATCTATTGCCCATTAATTTAAGTCATCAATATCTCTAATTTAATGCTTTCATCTACATTGCTTGCTATTCAAGCTATTGTGTAATTGGTAATTCTGGATATGTGACTTTCTGTTTGCTCCTCTAAGTCATTAATAAGTGCAGTGAAGCTTGAGACCCCAACACAGTTCCCTGCACGTCACCACGAACCTCATTATACCAATTAGAGTACTTGTTCATTGTTCTTACTATTTATCTCTCTCCACTTAGCCCATTTCCTCACCAGGTCAATAATTTGTTATCAATTCCATCAGTTTCAACTTCGGTCAGTGTCTGTTATGAGGATTTTTATCACGTGTCTTGTGCATGTCCTCACAAAACGTCCAGAGAAATTCCCCTGTCCACAACTTTAATCACCCCTTTTTTTAAAAAAAAGCGTCATTCCAGTTCATCGGGCATGACCCACCTTTTTCAAAGAAAGCCAGCTTGGCGCTCTCTGTAAAGAGGATGGCATGGTCAACCATGATAAATGCTGCAGACAGGCTGAGGAGGAAAAGTTTACCGTTATCCCAGATTATAACTTGTCACTTTGGTACGGGCTGTATTGGTACTGTGGCAGACAGAAAAAAAAATCAAAATTGGAGTGAATCAAACATGGAATGGTGGATACGATTTTGGGAGAAGATAACACATTTATGAACTTTGGAGAGGAACTGAAGGTTGGAGATAGGATTGTCATTCACTTGGAAGGAAGATTTGAGGTGTTTTGTTTTTGAGAGGAGGAGTGATGATAACATATTTAAAGGAGAAAGGGGCAACACCTGAATAGAGAGAACTGTAAACTTCACAATATCCACAGGCAGGGGTCCAGCAGGGAAAGCTGGATGATCAGCAACTTCGTTGGAATAGGCTGAAGGAAACAAGAAGTGGGTTTTATGGACAAGAGGTATAAAGAATACTTATTTGGGCCACACATCACAATTTGTCCTGCTGTTCTCATTTTACTACATGTTTCTTATCTTCACTCCTGATCTAATTACTTTACACGTTTTGGCTTTCCCTTTTAGTTGTGGTGTCTAATACAGTTTCTGAAGTATTATTCCATTCTCCTTCCTTTTCAATGTTTTTGAACATGTTATTATCTTATTGCTTCAATTTGTACATAGCTCATTACATTGAAATCCTTAGAGACTCTGGTCTTTAGTTTCCAATCCTTTGTTCCCAGCGTTTTCCAAAAAGAATCTCTTCCTTACTCTTCCCTATCTCATTGATCTGAATATAGATCATCATGAAATGATTCTTCCAAATCTCCAATATCCTATTCAGAGTGTCCTTCATTTTGCCACCTTTTAGGCAGCCTGTTTCATGGGATTCTCAATCCTGATTATAATGAATAGTATCCCTCCTCCAAACTATTGAATTATTTATAACCACCAAGTTACATTTTCCCTTCTTCTCCTTCCGTGCCTTGGACAGCCTCCTGCTGTTAGTATCAACAATCATCATTCCTGCTGCCATAAGACAGTAAGATATAAGAACAGAATTAGGCCATTTGGCCCAGTTTGGTCTGCCGTTCGTTGATGGCTGTAATGTTTAGCAACCCCATTCTCCGATATCCTTTACTAACCATCCATCTATCTTTGTCTTAAATACACTGAATACATTGGCCTCCACAGCCTTCTGTGGCAATAAGTTCCACAGACTAACCACTGTCTGGCTGAAAAAATGCTCCTCATCTCAATTGTAAAGGAGTGTCCCTTCACTCTGAGGCTGTGCCCCCAGGTCCTAGTCTCTCCTCCGAGTGGAAACATATTTTCCACATCCACTTTATCCAGCCCTTTTTGTATCCTATAAACTTCAATCAGACAGTCAGTCAATCCTCTATCCATGCCAGTATCTTGCCCCAACACCATGGGCACTTCTCTTATTTAGCAGCCTCCTGTGCAGCATCTTGTCAAGGTGCTGACCTATTTACCATGCACTTCCAAGTACTCCACAATCTTATCCTTAATAATGGACTCTCAAATCTTAACAGCGACTGAAATCAAGCTAACTGGCCTATAATTTCCCGTCTTCTGTCTCCCTCCTTTCTTTAATAAGGAGTGGTGCTTTGCCATTTTCTACTCCTCTGATTCACTCCCAGACTCCAGTGATTCCTAAAAGATCACCACCAACGCCTCCACAATCCCCTCTGCTATCTCCTTCAGAATCTCTGGGTGTAGTTCATCCGGTCTGGGTGGGTTATTGACCTTCAAACCCTTCAGCTTCTCCTTAGTGATAGTCACTGCACTTGCCTCTGCTTCCAACTCTGTTCACGTTCTGATATGCTACCGGTGTCCTCCAGCAGTTTTTATCCTTGCTTTCACGTTTAACAGTATGCTATACGTGTTGAATAGGATCGGTTTTGACCGAACACTGCACTGTCTTTAACCTGAGCTGCCATCACTTTGTATGCTATTCGTTGCACCAGCCATTTTCTGAACTTGCGGCTCGGGGCAGCACGGTGGCTCAATGGTTAGCATTGCTGCCTCACAGCGCCAGGGACCCAGGTTCAATTCCAGCCACGGGTGACTGTCTGTGTGGAGTTGGCAAATTCTCATCGTGTCTGTGTGGGTTTCACAGTCTAATGATGTGCTGGACAGGTAGAATGGCTGTTCTAAATTGCCCATAGTGTTAGGTGCATTAGTTAGAGGGAAATGGGTCTGGATGGCTTACTTTTCAAAGGGTCAGTGTGGACTTGTTGGGCCGAAGGGCCTGTTTCTACACTATAGGGAATCTCATCTAATCTCACCTCCTGATGCGATAGAGGTCTGGAACAAGCTATTCAGATAGGTTTTTCTCCCCCCTCCTTTTCAGAGTTAGCTATAATTCACACTCCAGCTTGGAGGTTTCTGAGATGGAGACATCGACTAATGGATTTGCTTGCGACAGTCTCACAGTCAATGAACTCCCACACGCTGGATTTCAGGCACACAACCAGTTCATCATATCTTGTCTAGATATCACAAGTATACATTATTCATTTGTTGTAAGTTTTTCATTTTTTTTGTACAGTTAAACATTAAACACTAAAGCACTTCACAACAATTTGAATAGTTAATGCCTCACACTCACACGAACCAGAATAAGTACTGGAGCCAAAAGTAGGTGTACCTATCCCTTCTGCACAAACTTACTAACGTGTACACACCCTATTTCACAGTACATTCCAGTTATGACCTCTTGGGCATCAGGTAGAGGCTGTTTACTTTTAATGACCTTTTTCAGTTACAGCTAAATTATAATTGCTCAGTCAGCTTCCCATCTTCCCTATAATTGGTCTTTCTTCAGGCCATCACTCTCAGTTGACAGATAGTTAACCTCCACTGACAGGTACCTTCTGCGAGCTAACTTGTAGTTCCATTTGAAGATCAAAATTAAATTCAAGTTTTAAATTGAATTTCAGTTTGCAACTACTTAGAATTTTGTGGGAGTGAGTATTATATAGAATATGTCCAATATTGCCATGTATCCAAGTTTGCTGTTGATACAAAGTTAGGTGGAAACGTAAGTTGTGGGAAGGAGACAAAAAGGCTGCAAAGGGAGGAGTGAGCAAGAACATGGAAGATGGAATATAATGTGGGCAACTGTGGAGTTATCTACTTTGGAAGGAGAAGTGGAATATTTTTGAATGGTGGGGAGACAGAATTTTGGTATTCAGAGGGAACTGGGTGTTCTTGTAACATGAACAGGTAGTTATAGCAAGCAATTGGAAAAACAAATGGTATGTTTGCCTTTGGAACAAAGGAATTGAAATGTAAAAACAGTCAAAATGTTTTACTATATGGTTGTAATGCCTTGGAGAAATGACACTTTTACGATTGTGAACAGTTTAAGTTTACCGAAGAAAGGTATCCACCTACAGAGGAAGTGTTCATCAGATTGCTTCTTGGGATGAGGAGATGTGGAGTCGATATTCCCTAGAATTTAAAAGAAAGAAAAGCAATCTAATTAAAACATGTAAAATTCAGAAGGGACTGGGTGCTGAGAGGATATTTCCCTGGCTGGGAATAAAGAATCAGATGTCACAAACTCAGAATGTGGGGTCAGCCATTTAGGGCTGGGATGTAAAGAAATGCGTTCAGTTAAAGGGTCATGAATTTCTGGGATTCTCTACCTTGAAGATTGTACAAAGTTAAAAATCACACAACACCAGGTTATAGTCCAACAGGTTTAATTGGAAGCACTAGCTTTCAGAGTGTTGCTCCTTCATCAGTTGGTTGTTGCTCCGAAAGCTGGTGCTTCCAATTAAACCTGTTGGACTATAACCTGGTGTGTGATTTTTAACATTATACACCCCAGTCCAACACCGGCATCTTTAAATCTCGAGGATTGTATTGCTTAGTTATTAAATACTTTCAGGATGAAGAAGAATGACTTATTAGATTGAAAGAAATTAAAGGATTTGAGAATAATGCAGGCAAATGGGAGTTGTGGTAAAAACTCACCAGTGATCCAGTAAAATTGTAGAGCAAGTGAAAAGGGCAAAGTAGCCAACTCCCGTTTAAGCTGTTCTCTCTGTAACCTCCTCCAGTTCTTCAGCCCTCTGAATGCACACCTCCAATTCCAACCGCCTTTATATTTTTGTTTGTTATTGCTCCAGTTGCCTAACTTGGGGAATCCCCTCTAAATCCCTTTCTTCCTTTGGCATGCTCCTTGACACCTAATTGACCAAACCTTTACTCTGTTGTCCATTTACATGACTCAGTGTAAAAAATTGATAATTGTGCCTTTGAAGTGCTATGGGACATTCTTTATGTTAGAATGTTAAAGAAATGAAATTTCTATTGCTTAGTACATTATTTACCACTAGCCAAGGGTAAAATAGAGAACTGCCTGAGAATTCACCCCAGGGTGATTCTTGAGGAATTATGCAACAAACACAGTCATTTGGAAAACACCATCGCCTGCAGCAAAGTGAAGGAAAGCCATTTCAGATTCTCCACTGACATTGTAAACATTTCGTCCCCTGTCTAGGTGACATCCTCAGTGCTTGGGAGCCTCCTGTGAAGCGCTTCTGTGGTGTTTCCTCCGGCATTTATAGTGGCCTGTCCCTGCCGCTTCCGGTTGTCAGGTTCAGCTGTCCGCTGTAGTGGCCGGTATATTGGGTCCAGATCGATGTGTTTGTTGATGGAGTTGGTGGACGAGTGCCATGCTTCTAGGAATTCCCTGGCTGTTCTTTGTTTGGCTTGCCCTATAATGGTAGTGTTGTCCCAGTCGAATTCATGTTGCTTGTCGTCTGCGTGTGTGACTACTAAGGATAGCTGGTCGTGGCGTTTCGTGGCTAGTTGATGTTCTGGAATGCGGATCGTTAGCTGTCTTCCTGTTTGTCCTATATAGTGTTTTGTGCAGTCCTTGCATGGGATTTTGTATACTACATTAGTTTTGCTCATGCTGGGTATCGGGTCCTTCGTTCTGGTGAGTTGTTGTCTGAGGGTGGCTGTTGGTTTGTGTGCTGTTATAAGTCCTAGTGGTCGCAGTAGTCTGGCTGTCAGTTCTGAAATGCTCCTGATGTATGGTAGTGTGGCTAGTCCTTTGGGTTGCGGCATGTCCTCGTTCCGTTGTCTTTCTCTTAGGCATCTGTTGATGAAATTGCGCGGGTATCCGTTTTTGGCGAATACCTTGTACAGATGTTCCACTATAAATGCCGGAGGAAACACCACAGAAGCGCTTCACAGGAGGCTCCCAAGCACTGAGGATGTCACCAAGACAGGGGGCGAAATGTTTGCAACAAAAGTTTCCAGCTCGGCGAACAGAACCACAACAACGAGCACCCAGCTACAAATCTTCACCCAAAGTTTGAACTAACATTGTTGTATTGCAGCCTGCCTTAACTGCACAAGTTTAACTTCCTCTTACCATACTGGGGGCAGTTATGTTCAGAATGACTCTCCTGCACACATTCTGGCCATGCTCTGTCATCCAAATGGCCATCTGAGAGATGACTGGAGTGATCTGAAAAAGGACAGTGGTCTGTATTTGCTGTACCTGAGGGTGGTGCTCCATGAATGAGCAGACAAGTATGTTCTCCTAAGCAGGCCAGAACCCAGTTGTAACGTTGCCTACAAGAGATAGATGTGGAACTTCTGCCATCAACGGCAATACTTTTCTTCTTTGGGAGAAGAAAAACATTTAGTAGAATGGGGAATGTTCTTGGAGAGCCACAAAACCAAACATATCCTATTAGTGTAGAAAACTTCCCGCTGAGCTGCACCAACTCCAACAACACAATCATCAATATTCATGATCTTTCCCCACTGTCCCACAACTCTACATAAACATGGAACCCAGGACAAAATATGCCACTTTAAAGTCATGACATTATTTGCTCCAAGTAGTGTATTTTTCTACAATTAATGCATAGGTTCAGTAGACATTGAATTCACAAGGTATGGGAATGTTTACTTTCATGAAGTGTTTACGTATTCAGTGATTTTATAAAACATCCACAATGGATAAAGAATAGAGCTGGGAAAAGCACAGCAGGTCAAGCAGCATCAGAGGAGAAGGGGATTCAATGCTTCAGATTGGAAACTTTCATCAGGACTCTAGGTTCCGACCTGAAACGTCGACTCCCCTTCTCCTCTGATGCTGCTTGACCCGCTGTACATTTTCCAGCTCCAGCATCTGCAGTTCTCACTGTCTCCAAGTTATAAACTATCCATGCAATTATGCCCTTAGCTATACAATGATTTCTTGATGAATGCAGCAGTGGTACTCGTGTGTACTTCAGTGTTATAAAAGTGTGCATCATTGAGTTTCCAATAAAAATTGCTTTAAAAAATTAGCTGGTCAAATGCAGCAAGCAATGTGCCTGTGACATTTCGATTATCTGTAGTTGTGAGTAATGTATCCAGCTAGTAGTGACAGCATAGAAAATAAGCCCTGGAATGTAAATTGCTAAGTTGTGCTCTTACAATGTGAAGCACACTGAAAACCTCTCCGATTGTGACTTGGATTGTTAATCATATGTTCCTGTGCTTTCATTCTATTAATCACTTGTATTTGGAAATCAGAGATTGTAACCTGTAGTTAGCGTATTCTTCCTGTGCTGAGACATTTGTGCGAGTATCTGATTTGTTCCTTTTTATGGTAAATTTGTATTTCAATCAATCTGCTCTCTGAATTCATTGGTAGGATTGATTTTAATTTATGCACTGTGGCACCTTTCCAGGGAGTTATAAAGTAGACTGGATATTGGAGAATGCCTCTCATTTTTTTTTCACAAAGAAGTCTTTGGCTCTACTTTGCGTGAGTGCTACTTTGTGCATGTTAATGAAGTGGGGCAGCTTTTTATATAATGGACAGCATGCTAAATTCCGAATACCCATTTGTTTCAGCTTGTCTGAGCTCTGGTACACTTAACAAAGTCTATTGATATCACCATGGAGATAATGCTTGGTACCCCAGGGACTCAAAGATAGCACAAAAACTTACCACCAGCTTGTGTTTTTAGGAATGATGAGAAATCCAAATAATACTGTGATTTGATTTAGTGGGACAAAAATCATAAACGGAATATTATGACATAATCATTTGGCAAGTTACCAAGTTTACAACTGAGTATCTGGTCACACTCTTATTGTCTTCTGTTTTTATCCTAGCAATGATAGTTTTTTTTTAAAAAGTGTACTCATCGTGTTGAAAATGGGGACACCAGGTAGACACCTCTGGAGGTGTGGCTGCCATCCTTAAACTCCAAAGTGAAAAATGTGAAGAAAATTGTGCAAATCTCGAGTTCTCCATGTTTGCATACAAAATTGTTGTACTTAGCAGCACTTATGCTGAGAAAGCAAAACAAAATCTTCCTGTGAAGAGATTTTTTTTTTTTACAAGTGGATAAAAAAATTCCAATATACCCTCAGGATTAAAATCCCCTTTTAGCACCCTTCCACAGTCAGCTAAAGCATTAATGAAATTACAGGTTTTCCTAGTTGTACCTAGTTCAGTGCTTTGCAATAAGTTATCTGAAGTGTTAAGCAAACAATTCTAAGACAATATATGCTCTTAGGTGTCTACTATCATTCAGGAAACTTTTATAAATATGCTAGGAAAGATGCTTAGTTGTTTGCTCTTTTTGCATTTTTACAAGTTTAGTTATAGTTCAAGTTCTAGATTTTCATTTTAAGTGAGGTGTTCCTGAGAAGAATATTGCTGTACATTTACATGACTAATTGCTGCTTTGTACAAAGTGATCCAAGTATAAGGTGATTGCCCCCAATATTCCAGTCAAACCTCAAAAAAATCTTAGCCTTCATTGAGATAATTAACATATTTTGCCTCTCTGTCTTTTCACATCAATCCATTCATTCACATCCATTATTGTTCTGCTCTGCTGTTATTTTTGAACTGCACTCTCCCTCTCAGTCTAGTTTGGGCTTTTACATTTGGTTTAAAAATCCCAGACATAGGCAACAATATTAGCCTATGATCTACTGCACTAAATCATAGGAAATGATCTACTGCACTAATTTAGTCTCCGTACTTGGTCAGTAATATTGGCTGAGATTTGCAGTGATAATAATGCCAAAACTGTCAAAAATCAAGCAAGATGTGCTCTGACAATATTCTGAATGAGCTCATTAACGTGATCAGTAATAAGTATCTAAGAAATGTTGAACATAATTGTGGATAGTTGCTATTCAAGCTGGAGACAATCTGCTACCTATGAGTTAATGTGTAAACTGTTGGATTACAGGACCACACGATGATTAGGTAAACAAGCTATGATTTGCATGTGGGATTGATGGAGCATTGGGTAGGAGTCTCTTCAACTCAAGCCAGAAGTGTTAAGGATCTCAGCTTTAAACTGGTCACTAATACATCTATTTAACCTGCATTAGCAGCAACCTTTTAAAGCTTTAAAACTACTGCACTGCTTTTAAGTTAAATAATCCTCTGGAGCCAAAGGGTTAATCTTTCTACTTGGCCTACACTCAGTATTGATGAGTGGCACAAAATTGAAGGATTTTTTGTTAGACTGATAGTTCGATCCCTTGAAGGCACACAACCTACACAGTATGACTCTCATGGCAGTATTAATGAGAATAAGGCTTCATGAGGTAAAGCCATCTCTTGCATTCCAGAAACACTTCTGCAACTTGCACGATGGCCATATACACTGTGCCTGTTGGTGCATGCTTACTGGTGGCCTCCATCACATGACCAGACTTGGCCAGCTTGCAGTGCTTCTTCATAATTTTAATAAACCTGCCTTGCAAATGAAGCTTTCAGCTACAACAGGTTCAGTCAGCTCTACAATTACTGATCAGTGAATAGGTATCTGATTCCCGCCCTCCCTCCCTAGCCTAAAGGCACAAAAACTACTTATAATGTCTTTACTGCCATCCTGGAGATCAAATTGGCTCAACACAGGATTTCGTGCACGAGGCTTTCCCAGTCTGCGTAGCTCGGTTCCACATCAAACAGCACATTTTTAAATTGAGCCAATTAAGATGATAGAAACACAATTTTATTTTGTGGCAAACATTACAATGTGGGTTTACAGAAGTAGTGGCGCTTCATTCTGTGTTGAATTTCATCTCATGACCCATCTAGTTTGATTCTTCTGGTTAGAAGTGGCAATTACAGTCATTTGCCACCTTGTTCGTATTTATTTTACATTAATACCTCAGAAATGCAGACTAGCATTGAATTCAACACAACCTGTCCCTGTGCAAGTTACCTGGGGACAGTCGAATCATGTTCCTTTTTACAACAGTCAATGTGTCATGCTCTGAGAGTGAAATGTGCAGCAGCACTGCGAGAAACTTTGTGACAGCTCTTGTGAGAGGGTAAGTACTTTAGGCAAGAGTGTGGTTAGGGTGCCAGGAAAGTGATGGAATGCTTAAGCTGAGGATGGATAGGGGTATGTCAGTGGCTGGGGACCAGATGCAATCTAAAATGACTAACTGGGTAGAAGAGCAAGCACATAATAGCTCATAGTGTACTCATTAAAATGCCAGTATTAAATTAATAATTTTGAAAACCTGCACCTTTTTTTAAAGCAAACCCACTGATGTTAACTTCAATTGATACTTAACTAACAGATTTCACCCAAAGTCTGGATAATTTTAAAACAACCGAAAAAATTGAGAACAGTACATGCCCAATAATGGCTGGATAGAAACATTAAAATGTTCACCCCAGAGCACTACAAATATGTTGAAGAGTGCATAATTTTCCAAATGTCTTTCTAACGTTGACCGACCGATATCGGTTCACAGGGATGCATACAAGATATGCTGTTCAGAAAAGCAAGTAATTGCCAAGCAGTAGTCAATACAGAGTTGTTACTGCCCTCCTTAAAGGAGCTGATTTGCTTAGACGTGGAACAGAAGAGGCATGAACTTCAGTTTTGAGTGGATCAGCTGAGTGGCAGGTTTTATGTCAATACCAATTTTAATGTTGGCCAAGAAGTCAGTTTCAGCAAAGGATATTGCTGACAATATTTACATTTCCAATAAAATCATGATAAAGCAAGATATGTCAAGGAAATAAACATCCGCATGGTTATCATGTCAAACCAGCCCCACACAGCTTTGAGTAATTATGGTGTACCACTTCAAGAACACAGTGGGCAGACTTTTGCAGTCAATGGCAAAGCAAAGATGCTCATCATTGATGTTGAAGAAAGCTGTCTACAAAGATCAAATAACCTCTTTAATATGCTTTTTACCTTTCCTTATGCTGTCACAGAGTTCTCTAGACTTCCATCAGAAATTACACCATCAAGCAGGCAAAGGAATCAACCAGCTGATGTATTCTCACAATGCAAAACCAGAAAGCTAGGAACTAGCAAACCACTTCTGAATGACTCCGTATCACCATCATGGGGGTTACCATTCACTAGAAACTAAACTTGATCAGCTGTGTAAATATTGTGGCTACAAGAGAAAATTAGAAGCTCAGAATTCTGTGGTGAGCAACTGACCACCAGTCTCCCTAACACCCATCCACCATCTACATGTTATGAGTGTGATAGACTACTCCCCGCTTGCCTGGATGAGTGCAGCTCCAATAATGTTTAAGAAGCTCAACAACATCCAGGGCAAAGCAGCCCATTTGATTGGCCCCCAAATGGGCAGCACAGTGGCTCAGTGTTTAACACTGCTGCCTCACAGCGCTAGGGATCCAGGTTAGATTCCTGCCTCGAGCCACTGTCTGTGTGGAGTTTGCACATTCTCCCCGTGTCTGCTTGCATTTCCTCTGGGTGCTCCAGTTTCCTCCCACAGTCCAAAGATGTGCAGGTCAGGTGAATTGGCCATGCTAAATTGCCCATAGTATTAGGTGCATTAGTCAGGGGTAAATACAGGGTAGGAGAATTGGTCTGTTTCCATGCTGTAGGGATTCTAATTCTAATTCTAATGCCTTCATCATTCACTCTCTCCACCATCAACACACAGGAATAGAATCCACAGGATGTACTACAGCAACTCACCAAGGCTCTTCCAATGGTATCTCCAAAGCCTGCAATCACTGCTATCTAGAAGGACAAGGGTAGCAGATACATGGGAACTCAATCAGCTGTACCTTCATTGTCACTGGTTCATAATCCTGGATCTGTTTCCTGAACAGACTGATTGATTGTACACCTACAAAACACAAACTGTACTGATTCAACAATGCAGCTCACCATCTCTTCTCAATGGCAGTTAGCAGCAGACAATAAATGCTGGTGCAGCCAGCAATGCCCACATCCCATTGAATAAATTAGTAAATAAGAAGTCAATACCTCTGAAATCCTTCACTGTTTGTTGTGTCTGGAAAATTCAAAAAACTATGTTCCTGAGTTTTTCTTTCCCCTAACCATTAAGTGTTAGAATGTTGGTATTATTAGTGGATTGACCATGGCATTGCCCACGGATAATCCCATTTTTGAAATAGTGGTATTCACAGGTTCCTGGATTCCTCTCCACCTAAGGTGGTTTAAGAATGCAATTTATCATGTCACTGGTTAGGATTAAACCATTTCTCACTTTAATGGTTTTAAAAGTTATGCAGCAGGCCTTGCACATAGTGCAGGCAATATCACCTACCAATTACCAAAATGTTGTTTGGGATGCAAGCTTCTTTCTTATTCTGTACCAAAAGCCTTTGTTTTCTGATGCTTGCATTGTAAGTTGTCCTTTATTTGCAATATTTGCCAAAAATTATTTGATTGATTTGTTATTTTTCTTTTCTCCCTGTTTAATTATGTGTAGAAATAAAAGGTGTTCTTCTACTTTATTAACAGATGTAGCTCTGTTCTTCTTGCTGAAACTGTTATCAGTAAAGGATTGGGCAGAACTTTTTTTGTGAAATCTTCAAGCATGAAGAATGTCAAATGGGAGGTGGGGGAGATTAGATTGGGGCCTGGACTTCGAAATATAAAAAGGTCTTTTTTTCTAAGTGCAAGATCTACTCTTTTAAGAAGCCAATGTAAGGTAGAGCTGCCCCATTAAGTTTGTTGAGGTGAGTGCTGAAATCTGGCAGTCTAAATTGGCACTGTATAGGCAGCGTTTCTGTTTGGGCTCCTCTCCAGTTATCAAAGGGATCAGTTTCATGGTCACATCTGCTGACCCAGTGAATTTACCAGGGTCAGTGCTGGCAGTCACAAGCAGATGCATCTATGGCCTTTGCAATTGTAAGGGCGTAACAGTGGTGTCCATCCCATTACCTCCATTAGAGTGGTCGAGAGAAACCAGTTGTAGATTATCAGAACAGTCGAAATCCATTGGTGGAGCAGATTTGATGGTTTGAAATGCCTATTTTTTTTGCTCCTAAATCTTCTCATCTTATGCCACTATAGTGGTGGCAGGTTGGTTTGACCATTCTGAAGCAAACTGCCTTCTGGAACCTTCACTCAGTGCAAGAATTGCATTTCTTCAGCCTGATGGCTGATTTATTATTTCTCCTCTGAAAGGATTGGAGATTATTAACGTACCCAATAGGCCTCACATTCATGAGCATGATTTCTCCTGGAGTCAATGAAGGCTGTAAGGGACTTGGTTTTCTAGGGGCCTGGAACAGCCGGTACATTCTCTGTTGATATAAAGGTTGGGTGAAAGACCCACCTCCGAAATTAAAGTAGAATTTGTGTAAATTGATGGAATCATTGTGTAACTAATCTGCTCCAAATTCTTAGTAATTGATGGGTTAGAAATGTATTCAAATGTACCTCGATGAACACATGGATTTACAGTTCCTTTCTAAACCTCAGATCCTGTATTCAATTATGAGAGGCTGAGACACACAGCTATTGCTTAGTGTATAATAGAGTAGGTTTCCTTATACCAACTCCTGCATACCTTGTTAATTGGCTATATGTCTTCTCATTTCCCTCTCTACTGCAGGTTTGCAACACAGGAGAGAAATGCCTTGCTTCTTTATAACGGCCGTTTTAATGAAAAACATGATTTTATTGCTCTGGAGATCATTGAAGAACAAATCCAACTGACTTTCTCAGCAGGTAATTAAAAAAAATTAATCTACTTTTGTAATCAGCCTGTCCAGACATTATATTACACACCTCTGGAGCAGGTGGGACTTGAACCCAGGTCACTCAGTCCAGGAATAGAGACCCTACCACTGAACCACAAAAGAGCTAAAGCCTACTGCATCGGTATTCCCAGACAGTCTCCCATCCAAGTACTAATCCATTCTCAGCAGGTAAAGCTGCACTGTTATCGCTTTCGTCTGCTTAAATGTAAAATAAATTGTTAGAAATTCCTGTTGGTCATAGTAGACAACTTATCAGTATGTGTTTCACTGTTTAGTTAATGCCTAACTCACCACAGAGGATCAGATTGTAACTCAAACTTTATGTTTTTTAGATAACATAAAAGTAAAAGTTAGAGCTAGATCCAGCACACTTGGTAGATGATGAGCTACTGTGGAAATAGCCCCCATGAAGAGCAGCTTTATATTGTTTTCCCAAACATTGTGATTTAGATCTTTTACACTTGATATTTTCACACAAACTTTGACGAAATACAATCTGAATGAAAATACAAGAATCCCAAAGCATTTTATTCTTATATAAGAAGCAAGTGGGTAACTAAAGAAAGGATTGACCCACTAAAGGATAATGAAGGAAGGCTGTGTGTCGAATTTGAGAGAATGGGTGTGATTCTGAATGATTACTTTGCATCAGTATTCACTGAGGAGAGGAACATGATGGATGTTGAGATTAGAGATAGAAGTTTGATTAGTCTGGATCACGTTGACGTAAGTAGGGAAGATGTGTTGGGTATGCTAGTGGTTATTAAGGTGGACCAATCCCCAGGACCAGATGGGATCTATCCCAGGTTGCTGAGAGAGGCGAGAGAGGAAATAGCTGGGGCCCTGACAGATATCTTTGTGGCATCCTTAAATACAGGTGAAGTGCTGGAGAACTGAGGGTTGCTCATGTTGTCCCCCTGTACAAGAAGGGTAGTAGGGATATTCCGGGTAACTTCAGACCAGTGAGCCTGACGTCGGTGGTGGGAAAGTTGCTGGAGAAGGTACTGAGGGATAGGATCTATTTATATTTAGAAAAGAATGGGCTTATCAGTGAGAGGCAACATGGTTTTGAGCAGGGGAGATCATGCCTTACCAACTTAATACAGTTCTTCGAGGAAGTTGATAGATGAAGGAAGGGTTGTTGATGTCATATACATGGACTTTAGTAAGGCGTTTGATAAGGTTCCCATGGTAGACTAATGGAGAAAGTGAAGTCACATGGTGACCAAAGAATTGGTTGAGCAGAAGGAAATGGAGAGTAGTAGTTGAAGGGAGTTTCTCGAAATGGAGAAAGGTGACCAGTGGTGTTCCACAGGGGATAGTATTGGGGCCACTGTTGTTTGTAATATACATAAATGATCTGGAAGAGGGCACTGTTGGTATGATCAGCAAGTTTGTAGATGACACAAAGATTGGTGGAGTAGCAGAAAGCATAAGGGACTGTCAGAGAATACAGGAGGATATAGATAGACTGGAGAGTTGGGCGGAAAAGTGGCAGATGGATTTCAATCCAGACAAATGTGAGGTGATGCATTTAGGCAAGACTAATTCTAGCGCAAATTATACAATGAACGGAAGAGCCTTGGGAAAAGTTGATGGGCAGAGAGATCTGGGAGTGGAGGTCCATTGTACCCTGAAGGTTGCTGCACAGGTGGATAGAGTGGTCAAGAAGACATATAGTATGCTTGCTATCATTGGACGGGGTATTGAGTATAAGAGCTGGCAAGTCATGTTAAAATTGTACAAGGCATTGGTTTGGCCGCATTTAGAATACTGTGTACAGTTTTCTTGTAGATTAGATTACAGTGTGGAAACAGGCCCTTCGGCCCAACAAGTCCACACCGACCCGCCGAAGCGAAACCCACCCATACCCCTACATTTACCCCTTACCTAACACTATGGGCAATTTAGTATGGCCAATTCACCTGACCCTGCACATCTTTGGACTGTGGGAGGAAACCGGAGCACCCGGAGGAAACCCACGCAGACACGGGGAGAACGTGCAAACTCCACACAGTCAGTCGCCTGAGGCGGGAATTGAACCCGGATCTCTGGCGCTGTGAGGCAGCAGTGCTAACCACTGTGCCACCGTGCCGCCCACATGTTCTGGGTGCCACATTACCAAAAGGATGTGGACGCTTTGGAGAAGGTGCAGAGAAGGTTTATGAGGATGTTGCCTGGTATGGAAGGTACCAGGCAAGAGAAGTTGAGTCGGTTAGTTTATTTTCACTAGAAAAAAGGAGATTGAGGGGGCCCTGATTGAGGTCTACAAAATCATGAAGGGTATAGACAGGGTGGATAGAGTCAAGCTTTTTCCCAGGGTGAAGGATTCAATAACGAGAGGTTGTGCTTTCAAGGTGAGAGGTGAAAAGTTTAAGGGCGATACATGCGGCAAGTACTTCACACAGAGGGTGGTGGGCATTTGGAATGCATTGCCAGCAGAGATGGTAGAGGCAGGCACGGTAGATTCATTTAAGATGCATCTGAATAAATGCATGAGTAGATGGGGAGTGGAGGGATTCAGTAGAGGGAATTGACCGACAGGTTTAGACAATACATTTGGATCGGTTCAGGCTTAAAGGACCGAAGGGCCTGTTCCTGGGGTGTAAATTTTCTTTGTTTTTTAATCAGGGATCTGTTCTTGAATAGTTACACATTTGTCTGGGAGGGAAAGTAAGCTTTAACGAAATGTAATCAATAGTCATCTTTGCAACATGTACAAAAGGTGCCTTAAGTTTTGCTATTCATTGGCTAAAGCTTACATAGTTAAGAATTGCATGCAGGCTTAAGTGAAGGGCCTCGTGTTGATCATTTCGAGAGCCCGATAACAGATATGCCGTGTGTAATCATAGGTCCGTTTGTGCTTTGATTTGTACCAATGTTTACAATTTAAATAATCTTTACCATTTGTTTTTACTTAATTGCACCACTTGCAAGCCTTTTGCAGCTACTGAGTGGGAATATCCAAACTTAATGCTGCATTAGTCATCTTTCTTAAAAATACAATGCTGCATAATTTCCTTAATTTGAACTTCTACAGCATTTGTCAATGTCCAACCTGGCAAATCTGCCTGTTTCTTAGATGCTTCAAGCAGGTTGAGTGTTTAACTAGCTGTTGAGTTGCAAGGCCTGAGTTTTGCCCATTTGCAGCCAAGTTTCATTTTCAGAGGGACAAAATGTGAAATGTACTTTCTCTGTTCACAGAGCAATATTCCGAGGGACATAGAATGTCTGCAGCTTAGAAAATCCCACTTCTCCAATGAAAGGATTGTGTTTGTGTGACTATGAAATATGGAAGCAGAAAATAGTAGGAAAGGAAAGACACATGAGGACCACTTTGAGGAAAAATAATAAAAATTCCATAGAGTGACCATTTATGGAGTAATAATTCAATGATTTGTGAGAAACTGGCCAGATTGGGAGGGGATTCAAAAGCACGATGATAAACAATTTTAATGATCTTTTGAAAGAAGTAAGAAATAAAGGCCAGTATTTTGGGAATGTTTTAGAGAGAGGGGATAATAGAAAATAGCTTAACCCTCTAATATAATGAAGTAGAAGTGTAAAATAAAACTTTGGTTGCATTATTCTGCACTGAAATGAGTAAATACTGAAGTTCAGTTTCACATCAACTGTCAAATCTTGTGTAGGCATACCGTAGAGGTGCTAAAACATTGCTCACCCGATAAAGAATGCAGATTATGCAATCTAGAAATAAAAGATTTTCTAACAATTATCTGTGTTAGTAACGTAATCACCATCTTTTCACCATTTCATTGATGCAATTTGACTTATTTTCATTTAACTTCACCTTCTTTCAATAATTAACAAATAACCCAACAAGGTGTGATGTATAAATCCACTAAACTTCCACAAAAAAAGTAGATTTTCATGTCTTAACCAAATGGGGTTCAATGCTTATTTTGCTCTTCATTGGCCTCTTGAAGTTCGAAGAGATAATCTAAAATGGTGCTGTATAATTGTGCTTAAACTTGCTATCGAAGAAGGACCATTTTCAAAGCCTGTACACTTTCAGATTATGCTGCTTTACATGACTTACTGATTCCTTAAAATATTACTGCCAGCCTCATGCTGCTGTTTTTATTAACGTGAATAACTTTAGATGAGCACAGTACAGTGTGGTGGTTCTCACTGGTGTGGCTGGGCCTTAAATGTTAGGGACTTTGTTTTATTTTTAAAACAATTTATTCCATCTGTTGAAGATAGCCATTACAACAGAATCATCAGCCTCATCACTATTTGGAAGGGATACTTGTCATTTAACCCCTTTTTCCTACCAATCTACTTGACTGTAAATAAAATACATTTTAAATAAGATAATCCCAGTAACATTGTGCTGATAAGCTCAAGTGGAGGTAAAATGATATTCAAATTTTATTCAGAGGATTTGAATATCAAATCTTCTAATATTTTTGTGGTATCTGTCAAAGGAATGAAGAAAATTACAAAAGGAAACAAATTCCAATATAATTACTTTTGCAGACCACTGCAAAATTGGAATTCATATTGGACTTGCAGTAGCATTTTTTTCAAACAAGTTTTTTGCTAATATGTTTGTGATTCCCCGGTTCCCCGATGCAGAGTTCTAATTATATTTTATTGTGTTAGATATTCTAAAGCAGCACAGGCTACACTGACAGAATTTTAACATTCCAGCATTACTACACATTTCTATCACCTCAAACATCAAAGAAAATGTTGCAGTGGTGCATCATGTACTGTTTTATGATCTACACAAACAGAGCACAGGACTGATCATTATAGGTGTTCTTTTTTAGTTCACTTATAAGTGTGCAACCTGTTGATGGACGTGAACCAGACACTGTTACAGAAAACGAAGGCCAGACAGTGAGATTTTCTTTGTTACATACTTCAGATTACTCTTGCAGCTTCTTTCAAGATTTGACATTTAAGTGTAATTGTGATGGACTGTGTTGCTATGTGTAACTGAAAGTCAGATCTATTGTAGAGGACATTCCAAAGACAAAATCAGACGCAGCACGGCATTGCAGGTTTTAATTGAGTTGGCACTCAAATGTTTTTAAGTTGGCACTGTTAATTTAGTTGCAGTGGCATTTAACAAGTGAACATTGACAAGAATTGAGAAATTTTCTTCCACCAGTAATGTAGCACAGCTCTGCATGCATACGTGTGTGTGTGTCTGTGTGTGTGTGTGTGTATGCATATGGTTTACTCCTATTCAGAAGAAAACTACTTAACATTTTTTTAAAAAGTTTATGAACTTATTTTCCAGGTGCTTATACCTGTTATTACAACTTGGCTGTAGGTACTCTTCCATTAACAAATTAGCTTCCTTAATGATAATTAAAAGGGATGGCAGTGCATTGATTTGTTTTCCATTTGTTTAAAGATCTGATGGGTGCTTCCAAAGTGCTCAACCTAATGTAAAGTTTTAGAGAGATCGATATTGTGAGACCCACCCTGCATCCAGCCTTTCAATGCCTTGTGAATGTTTGTCTTTATAAATTCTTGCTCCATTTTGGTCTTTTAAAAAAGCACACAATAAATAGAACCTAGTTCCTTTATGTAAAGGTTCAGAGTCCACAACATATTGACTCAGCAGTTGTTTCTCTTTGTACAGCTGTTACTCACGAAGTAAATGTGCAACCAGCCGGCACAGTGGTTCAGTGGTTAGCACTGCTGCCTTACAGTGCCATGGACCAAGGTTTGATTCCATCCTTGGGCAACTGTCTGCACAGTGTGCATATTCTCCCTGCCTCTGTGAGGGTTTACTCCGAGTGCTCTGGTTTCATCCCACTGTTGTAAGATGTGCAGGTTAGGTGGATTGGCCATGCCAAACTGCCCATAATATCCAAGGATGTGGAAATTAGGTGGATTAGCCACGAGAAATACGCAGTTATGGGGATTAGGGTTATAGGGTTAGGGGTGGGGTGGGGAGGACAGTTGTAAGTCTGGATGGGATGCTCTTCAGAGGGTCGGTGCACTCGAGTCAAATGGCCTGCTCCCATCCTGCAGGGATTTTATGATTCTATCAGATCTTGGCGATGATTTGCGTTTCACTTCAGTGAAGCAATCTGCTGTTTCCTTCAAAATTTAACAATCAAAGGCTTACTGTTAGACAAATTGCAGAGAAGGTTACATAACTCCCTGCAATTACCTTAGATTTGAAGATACCGTCCCAAAATGTTATCTTAAAAGCTTCATAATTGTAGCATATGGAGCAGTTTCAGTAGCAGCTTTTAGGAGAGAATTGGATCTTATCTTACAAGGGGAAGAGCAGGAGAGAGAGAGAGAGAGAGATCATCGACTGTATTAAGCTGTTTTGTTTGTGAAACCGCACTAATGGTATTGATTCTCAGAAACTGGTATTCCTACATATCTGAGGCATTTTTTCTCTAGCGTCTACCATTTGTTTATGTTGGATATACATTGACTGAATATTTTGATGAGGGACTCAAGTTTGTGGCAGGGACCGAAGGCAATGACTATACTTTTCTAAATATCTAATTGAGGATAAAGTTTTTCAGCTGGCAGCAGGTGTTGACAAGCAACCTGACAGTTTTGAGACCATATGAGGGGTCGAAGGAAAATAACAATGATGTAAAACTGTGGTGGAACAGGCAAGGAAGCAGGAATTACATTCCCCCAGGACAATATTATTCAAAAGAAAGGAGTGAAGGCAACAAACATTGGAAATGTCTAGGATCGTAATGCATTATTTTTGAAGTTTTAGGATTATAATGTGGCAGTGGCTTTATATGCATACAAAGTTTCTCTCTTAACTGAATCACTCATGTTTAACAGGAGAGTCTACGACCACAGTGGCACCCTTCATCCCAGGGGGAGTAAGTGATGGAGAATGGCACTCCGTTCAAGTACAGTACTACAATAAGGTAGGTGAAAGAGGAGATTGCAGTATATAGAACTGTAACTGAAATGAAAATATATATATTATATATTTGCACATGACTGAGTGACTGATATTATTGTGAAGGAATGTCTTTTTTTATTTGGCAATGTCAGCTTAGCAAAGCATGCATCTCGATTGCAGGCTTCAATTATTCATGTTCATTAGGCTTTAGCGAAGAGTCAATAAGCATACAGATGTTTTTGATGAATAGATGAGCCTTGATTGCCCTTTCCATTAATTGGCTGTTTCTGTTCTAGTTGACCACTTTGTGTTGTGACAAGCAGGACGTTTGATCTTTTTGTGGTTCGCAGGCCCGTTCTGAAAATGTTTGTTCACTGTACTGTGAGTTTCTGATAAGTTTACAGCTGATACAATAAGCATTGACTCACGCTGGAATGTGGTACTTTACTGTCCACAAATCCATTCTTCATGTGTGCACCTGCGTGTCAATGGACTGTTCAACTGTGACGACCGTCAGTACTGAAACTGTGAAATCTGTCTGCTTTTCTGTACACTTCTCCTCCAGCTTATAAATCACCCATAACCAATGGAGTGAGACGTGGCACTGGCCTTTCTCCAAAGTAGCTCTGACCAGGAAAATGGCGAGGGAAGGGAAACAATCAGTCCAACCTGAGACTGACTTGAATTTCCTCATGGCTGGTGTGTAAACTTAATTGATGAGGGATTATAATGAATCATAGTAACCATGGTGCAGTGACATCATTAGCCCAATTATCTGTTTCTTTAGGCCTTAACCTATTTGTCACCACCTCAATCTTGCCAGTGGTACAGTAGTAATATTATTGGAGTAGTAATTCAGGGACTCAGCCGAATACATTGGAGACATGGGGTAAAGTCACACTATGCCAGCTGGAGAAATTTGGTTAGTAAGTCCTGTCTAAGTAAAGATGACTGTGAAACTATCAGTGGTCCTAAAAACTCATCTGGTTCACTAATATCTTTTCGGGAGGGAAATCTGCCGCCCCTACCCAGTCTGGCCAACATGCGACTCCTGAGTGACAGCAATGTTGTTTAGTCTAACCAGGGACTAATGGTGGGATAGTGGTAGTATAACAGGGCTAGTAATCCAGAGGCCCAAGTTAATGCTGTGGAGGTATGTGTTCAAACCTAGAATTATAGGTTTTGGCAAACTAGGTAGGATTGTAAATTGTGATGAGGATTTAGAGGGTTAATTCTGATTTAGACAAGTTTCCCACTCACTCAGCACATGGCAGATGCAGTACAACATGTTTAAATATAAAGTTATATACTTTGGTGTGAAAAGGAGTGTTTTAAAAAATTCTCAAGGTCAGGTTCGTAGGAGAGTAGTCTGACACAGAACAATTGGGACATACTTTGGTGTGAAAAGGAGAAAGAAAGAATATTATTTAAATGGTGACATGTTAGAAAACACACACACACACACACACACAGACACACACACACACACCCCTTTATTGGAAGAGAATTTGCGACATAATTTTAACCCTTTCACCACATTCCACTGCTTGGCCCAATACATGTGTTACATTATGATTCACACATGTGTTGGGACATAATTTTACACCACAAGGAGAAAGAAAGAATATTATTTAAATGGTGACATGTTAGAAAACACACACAGACACACACCCCTTTATTGGAAGAGAATTTGCGTTCAGAATCAGGAATGTCTTACTGCAGTGACACAGGGCCTTTGTATGACAGCTGGAATATTGTGTGCAATACAAGACTTCCTCCTTAAGAAAGGATATATGTGTGAGAGAGAGGGTACAGCAAAGGTTTACTAGGCTAATACCAAGGATGGCAGGGCAGTTCTTTATCAAGAGATTAGTTTATTTAGGCCTAAGTTTGATAGAGTTTAGAAGGATGTGAGGGGATTTTATTGAAAAGGGCTGATGAGACTAGATGCAAAGAGGATGTTTACCCTGGTAGGACCAAAACCAAGGGACATAGTCTCAGGATCCAGGGTAGGCCATTTAGGCATGAGGTAAAGATGTGTCTGCACTCAATGCGTAGTAAGCCTATGGACGCCATATTACTGTGTGTGTGTGTGTCAAAGCAATTTTTAAAAAGATTTTAAAGGGTATTGTGGATTTTGAGGAGAAACTGGGGGATATGGCATTGAAATACACAATCGGCCATCATCATATTGCATGGTGGAGCAGGTTTGAAAACCCGAATGGCCTACTCCTGCTTCTAGTTTCGCTGTTTCTGTGAGGCTTTGAGGATACTCTTGAAGCATTTCTTCTGCCCTCTTGGGAGGGCAAAGTTCAGAATGGAAGGCTGGGTTTTGGAACTCTTGAGTCAGGCATGTAAGTGATATAGCCCAGCATTACAGGAGGTTAACCATAACCAGTGCCTTCATACTAGGGATGTTGCCTGAGAAAGGACAGTGCATATAGTCAGTGTAATACCATGTCTGTTGAAAGGAAACTCACTTTCCAGGACAGATGATTTGTAGACAATTTATTTTCTTTTTTAAAATTCTTTTCAGATGTCCAAGTTAACAAATGGCTCTTGTTTTACCCTGTGCAGTATTCTGATTATTAGGTCACCTCCATGATTCATTGATAACACTTTTGGGATTAGTTTTGGTCCTCAGTTTTTTTGTTTGTTTCTTGACTTAGGGGCAACTCGGTGAATCGAAGTTTTTCCCTGTTGCTTTCTGTTTTACATTGTATGTATTTTTGTAACTGATATTAACTTTGATACTGGACTTCAGCTCAGTTACTTTAAAAGGTCAGCTCCATTTTAATACCAGAACAAAATGCTACAGATGCTGGAAATCTGGAATTATAACAGAAACTTGTGGAAGCTTGATTTGACAAAGGATTACAGATCTGAAACTCTAACTCTGTTTTACTCCCGAGAGAGATGTTGCCTGAGTATTTCCATCATTTTATGTTTTTATTTCATTAAATTATGAAATTTTATTGTAAATCATGAAATATTGGATGAAAATAAAGGCCACAAAGACTAGGGCATTTTTGACTTTTTACAGTGATGTAAAATGAGCAATATCCGATTTGACATTGTTTACACACCTGCAATTTTCCTTTTCACCAACATCAATAGACAATTGACTCGATATTGTTCATTGTACATCAATGCTGAAAAAAACCTTCTTTTAAAAACTCCACATTTATTGCCCTATAACAATTAAAATTTAAATCTGTAAATCCTCCTCAACAAAATCTAACAGAAAATATGGGCGTTAACCCAAATGACAATTTATATCCACTCTGCTTAATAATTCCATCTGACCTCAGGCACTGTAGTCTCTCATGATTAAGTTGTTTTCCTGTAACTTCGATGAAACAGGAGGCTTGCTAAAAATGATATTTTAATCTGAATGTACGTGTATGATGTGCACCCTTCCTTGACGGGAATTTAACCATGTGATGACTAATGCATATCAACAGACCCACTTTATTTAATTTTTACTCCATTTTTTGTTGGCCATTGACTGAGCAATAGGAAAACCCTTCTGTAAAGTTGACCACCAAATTTAAAGGTACTTCAGTCTGCAGAAGAAATGGTCTCCAATATATCATAGAATCGTAAAATCCTATGGTGTGGAAAGAGGCCATTCAGCCCTTCAAGTTAGCACCAAACCTCCAACCTTCCTGGGTTTTGAATTTTCCATAAGTATGCACACAGTACAGTCGGGGAAGGTAGTTGGCTGTTATGGAAATGTACTGGGCATGGGGAGACCTTAACAAAGACAAGAGCAAAGCAATGTGGCTGCCAGAAACCAGAAATTAAATCATGAAAATGTTAGTGATATTCAGCATGTCTGGCAGCATTTGTGGAGAGGGGATCATTCAGATTGATGCTTCATTGAATTAGGCAAAAGGAGATGACAATGGAACAGGTAAAACAACAGAAGATTTTTCAAGAGGTCCTAATAAGACCAGGAATATTAAGGCCAAGAGCAGCTGTCACAAAGACATGGGGTGGAGGCCATGAACTGAAATAATTTAATTCAATGTGTAATGGACCAGGCCAGTCCCCCTCAAAACATTTCAAGAAAGTAGCCCAGATGCTAACTTAGCTAGTTGTTTTAAGCAGGTGTAACACAGATATTCCAGGAGGGATGCAGTTGGTCAAACCACTTAATTTTAAAACAAAACAGCATTTATTTACAAAATTACCAAATGGAACACAAACAAAAGAGAACAGAATACTGAATAACTTAACCGATCCGAAAACCCAACAGATCATCTCAACTTACTGATGCTGTTCCAAATACTGGCAACAATCCCCATAAGCACCCCTTGGCACAAAAAGTAAAATCAAACTCAGGGTCTTATAGGATAGATGTCCGAGAGAGGGAGGATTAGCATGGACCTGCTTCTTTGGGTCCACCAGCTTTTACAGCTGCTTGACTGCTCTCAGTGAATAGCCAGACCAAACCAAACCAGAGAAAAGCTGAGCTGGGAGAACTGGCCACTCCCCTTTCATTAAAACAGATTTTTTTTGAAACGTGAAAGCCCTTTGCCTGAGGCAGTACCTGTTAGCTGTAATCAAATTGGCCCTAAAACCCTTCAAACGTCAACTTTTCTGTGTCTTTTATGATCTCTGGGGGAGAAAAGCCAATGACACTATACACTTGTTAAAGGAGCAGCATCATTACAAATGTCAAGATCAGGAGTCTGTAAAGTGTCTGGTTGAAAGATGAGCTGGTGTTCCTTGACCTTCATTGGAATAGCGCATGAAGCTGAGGACTGAAAGGTGAAAGTAGAGTGAAGAATTAAAATGGTAGGACTCTGGAAATTTGAGATCCCACTGGCAGGCTGGATGGAGGTGTTCAGCTCCCCAGTTTGTCTTTGGTCTTCCCAATACGACAGAGGAAGAGTGTCACAAAAGGAGCAGCAAGGGCAGTCCACTGAATTGGAAGAAATGCAAGTGAATAACTGTTCTACCTGGCAGGAGTGTCTAGAGGCTTGATAAAAGGAAAGTAAGAAAAGAGGTGCTAAGAGGACATTGGTTACATTTCCTGTGTCGCGATGGGAAGGAGAGGAGTTGTTGGGAATGATTGAGGAGTGGACCATTGTGCTACGGAACGGATGGAGTAGGAGAGCACCAGATAAACTTTGTGATGCGATCACATTGAAAGTAAAATGATTTTGACAGGAATGAGCAAGTTGGATCAGGTGCAGGGAAATGGGATTGAGGTAGCTGAACTAAATAGAAAATGATGCCAAACACATGAAGAATGCTTTTCCAGTATTCCCAACATCCTGGTTTCAGCCCAAGTGTTTCCTGGCCCCTTGTTCCCAGCACTGAAAGTCTTGCTGGGTTTTACTGGGCTTCTGGAAGCCTTCACAGATGTCTGTGTCGACCAGGAGGAGCAGGAACCTATTGGTGCCAAAATGTGCGCAGAATGCAGGGAAACCAAGAAATCAGTGTTCATATGGTGCTACTGACCCCTTTCCCCTCACTCTCAACATCTTTGCAAATTAAAAGATTTCTCTGTTATGTCGGAGGGTGCTGCCCCGATGGTTTGCCCACATGGTAAGTTTTCTGTCTCATCTGAAAGCTGGGGAGGAACAAAGGAGATTGTATTTCTCTGACCTCAGCAGGAAGGGATAGACAGTGAACATTAGGTGCTCCTGTGCTACTGACAGTAAGCTCTTGGTCCCTAACTGATGCATGCCCATGTCACACATCCAGTGGATGGTGTGGGTGCATGGGAAAACTACAAAGAAAAACACAATACATGTTTAAAGTCCCTCCAAATGTTTTATTGTTTTGAAAGAAGTACCAAAAAAGAATCTGAACTACCTGTGTACTAAATAGCCATTGTTACATGTGTATATTCAATGTGTCTTTTAAGTTTTAGAAATGCAAGCTGTCATCAGAAATCCTTTGTGCTGACACTGAATATGGTCTTGCTATCTAGCCTTATTTCTTCTAATCTTTATTCCAGACATGTGTTAATCTAAGTGATTGTTTTATTCATAATGCATAAAGTTTGAGTATTATTATGAATACATTAGCAAATTTAAAATCACGTTTTCAGAATTTCCAGGTCTTGATTGACTTGTGTTGGAAGCAAGAGAACTGGAGACAGGAAACAGGAAATAAAATCTGGAAATAGTCTGGAGAACAGATAATGAACTTAACTCATAAAATAAAGAATAAAAGTGATATGTTACAACTTTAACTGGATTTCAGCACACATTCCAGAATCATTTTGGACAGATATCCTGTATCAAATTCAAAGCAAAGTCAGTGCAAGGAAGTTGGTGGGTGTGGGTACTGCTAATTCAGTTTTTTTAATTTTAAACATGTTCTTTCCTGCTGGCAATTATGTAACGCATAAGGATATCTCCTCATTTTATGGTTCTTTTACATGCTTCCATAAGAGTCAGAGGCATATCAGAAGTAAAGGGAGTCTGCTGCTAAATTTTCTGTAGCCTCTGAAGCTATGACTGGAGACCCGGGGCCTGAAAACAGGAAGCGGGTTCCATCAAGCTGGTTCTGTGTGACATGTTCCTGCTTCCCCAAAATTCTGTGGGAACCACAGTGAGGATGGGAGTGGTTAACCGGCTGCCTGTAGCAGGTAACCATAGAGTTATAGAGATGTACAGCACTGAAACAGACCCTTCAGTCCAACTCATCCATGAAGACCAGATATCCTAACCTAATCTAGCCCTAATTGTCAGTACTTGGCCCATATCCCTCTAAACCCTTCCTATTTATATACCCAGCCAGATGCCTTTTAAATGTTGTAATTGTACCAGCCTCCACCACTTCCAGTTAAGATCCTTGAAGCTAGCTCTACCGGGGGGCAGCCTGATATCTCAGCCAATGCAAAAGCAATCTGAAATGTCTGAAGGCTGTTTTAGTGGCAGGCTGCATAGACATCAGAACCAGACTCTCCATTCAATACAAGGAAGTGCTGCTCTGAGAACTGGTAGAAACCATGGCAGTTTCTGTCACAGCGGTGGGCTTTCCTCATTATGTCCAATGGGGTATTTTTATTTAGTCCTTTAGTGGCTGGTGACCAGAATTGTAACCACCCTCAAGATTCTCTCATACTTCATCTAGGCCCGATTCTGGTAATGGGGTCGCTGATTAATCATTTCCCAGTACCCATTGCCTCCTATGGGCTCTCCAGATTCAGGAGCCGTCCCCAACTATATGGGCCCCCGAGAATCCGACATTCTATTGGCCGCCTTCTCTAATGAACCTTTTGAGTCCAGTGCCGGCGTTTGTCGGTTCCTGATCTGTATTTCTTGAAAATCCCACTCGTCTGCTTGATAATGCATGTTTATTAGGAGATGCTACGAAGCACAAGGGGTTAATTCAGTATGGATGAGTTCTCCTGTGCTGCTGGAAGTCAGTTCTTGATGCCTAACTGATGCATGGCCCGTGTCTCACATCTACACATCACTCATGAAGGCGAATGGTCCTTGAGATATTATTATATCTTTCAGGTAATTTGGTTTAAAAATGGATGCTGATCTTGCAGGGTGTGGTTCACAGCTGCTACTGACCCCTTGCACTTTAACAAAAAAAATATTTTAGCACTGGGACTAATGGAGCTTTTCTGTTGTTGAGGGCCACAGACAAGGTTAACTTTCTACTGACTGGTAGTGGGGGAAGATCACATTCCGCTAAGGTCACTGAATATAGGAACCGTAGCTGATTTTTATTCTCTAAGCAATCCACAGGAATTCTAGTGCTAGGTTATGTGGTGTCAGTCACCTCCACATTGATCAAGGATCAAATTTGAGTCTTTTTTTTTGCTGGCAACTTAATCCCATAATCAGAGTTCCAGGCAAGCTGGGAAATAGCAAAGATCTTCGAAAGTTCCAGAGTGCTTAGCTGCACCATTTAGGGTACCTGAACTGTATTGAGTACTGATGGTCCCTTTAATAAACAGCGGATTATTTGTTGGCACCTGAATTGTGAGTAAATTCAAACAGTGCACTTGAGGCTGCTTGTTTCTCTGGAAAGTACCAGAACAGTCGAACAGGATAGACAGCCTGATTTGAAGAGGTTGAAGTTATTCAGCAATTAATCTAAACATCCATCTAAAAACATCATAACAACTCATTAGAGAAATGAAATATGTGGCTGTTGTCAAGTTCAGCAGTTTAATAATATTATTGGAGATGGATTTGTCTGACTTCCTTTGCCAAGCAGTCAGCACTGTTTATCCCTGCAACTTCTCCATTTTTTTCACGTAAGCTTTGCTGCAAATGTGACTGGGAAATTTACAGCTTCCTGTTTAAAATTGGTTCATCAGCTGCTCTATTCATGATAAAGTATAATGGGTTATGATCTGAGGTCCTTGTTTGAAAAGGCAGGAAGATAACAGTGAGGTAGAATTTATGCTTTGTTTTCATTGAAAGCAGATATAAAAACATTTGGTGCCTGGTGGAACTGCCAGGACTGATGAATTGAGATTGTGATCTTAAAGAGTTAAACTCTGCCGTATTTAATAAACACACTGTGTAACTTCACTGGAACAACATAACTTTGATCAAACCAACATTCTTATATTTTATCCTGAATGGACGATGTATTTGAATGTGGTGTGTTGAGATATTAATGTTTACTCACAGTGCACTTACAGGACTTCAAACTCGGCCTGTTGTCGAAGACTATCATACCAAATTTTGTCCATTAAATCATCAACACTGCTTTGTGATTTTGACTTTTCAGTTGGGCTGAGTGTGAGAATGGTCTGACCACTCCCCAAACCCGAAGGCGAAGATCACGGTCTCACTCATGCTGGTGTGCAATTGTTTGAGCAGGGTGATGAGCAATGTAGCATAGACTCTTCATAAGACGAGTTTATATTACTGACAAATAATATTGTTCAATTCCTGGTTTTGTGAATCTGTGCTCTTTCTCTGCACTACTCCTGAAAGGGTAGCCTTCAGCTACCTTAGGCGAAAGTGAGGACTGCAGATGCTGGAGATTAGAGTCAAGAGTGGTGCTAGAAAAGCTCAGCAGGTCAGGCAGCATCTGAGGAGCAGGAAAATCAACGTTTCAGGCAGGAGCCCTTCATCAGGAACGAGACTGGAAGAACGTAATTTCCCCTCCCACGTGGTTGAAGATGCCCTCCAACGCATCTCATCGGCGTCCCACACCTCTGCCCTCAAACCCCATCTCTCCAACCGCAACAAGACAGAACCCACACAGTCCTCACCTTCCACCCCACCAACCTCTGCATCATTGGCCGACATTTCTGCCACCTACAAATGGACCCCACCACCAGGGATATATTTCCCTCCCCACCCCAGTCCGCTTTCCACAAAGACCGTTCCCTCCGTGACTACCTGGTCAGGTCCACGACCCCAACAATCCACCTTCCCCTCCTAGCACCTTCCCCTGCCATCGCAGGAATTGCAAAACGTGCACCCACACCTCCCCCCTCCACATCCATCAAAGTTTTACCTGCACTTCCACACGTCATTTATTGTATCCGTTGCTCCCGATGTGGTTTCCTTTACATTGGGAAGACTGGACGCCTTCTCGCAGAGAGTTTCAGGGAACATCCCTGGGACACCCGCATCAATCAACCCTATCCCCCTGTGGCCGAACATTTCAACTCCCCCGTCCACTTTGCCGAGGATATGCAGGTCCTAGGCCGCCTCCACCGCCGCTCCCTCACCACCCGACACCTGGAGGAAGAACATCTCATCTTCCGCCTTGGAATGCTTCAACCCCAGGGCATCAATGTGGACTTCACCAATTTTCTCATTTCTCCTTCCCCCACATCACCCCAGTTCCAAACTTCCAGCTCAGCATCATCCTCATGACCTGTCCCACCTGTCAACCTTCCTTTCCACCTATCCACTCCACCCTCCTCTCCAACCTATCACCTTTACCCCTTCCTCCATCTACCTATTGCACTCTCAACTACCTTCTCCCCAGCCCCACCCCCATCCCATTTATCTCTCCATCCCTGAGGCTTCCAGCCTCATTCCTGATGAAGGGCTCCTGCCCAAAACGTCGACTTTCCTGTTCCTCGGATGCTGCCTGACCTGCTGTGCTTTTCCAACACCACTCTAATCTTCAGCCACCTTATCCAACTCTCAGTAGTTTCCTCTCTACACTTATGTTTCCATCTTGAGTATTCTCTTCAAAGTTCATCTGTTCAATAAATAGTTTTGCCATACCCCACCCATCACCCTGATCTGGGGTTTACACTCCGAATGCATATGGTACTTGGTAAATTCACGTTGTTGCTATTGTGCAAAAGCACTCACCGCAGAAATTGGATTTCCCAGATATATATCACTACAGTGCTCATAAACTGTGGAATGGCTGCAGGTAGCTTAATATGTGAATCAGTCACTGAAATATCAACTATCATCAGTCTGAAAAATGTTTAGACTTTATTTCACATTGCAATATTGCAAGTTCACGTGAACATTCTGCAAATATTCCCATCTGTGTTTTCCCTAATATGCCTCTAGCTTGTGAATGAAAAGTAGTACATTATCTACTTAGGTCAGTACAGTGTGCGGAATCCATTTTTCATCAAATAATTATTCAAATGCCCAGAAATGTGAAGAATGCAATTTGGAAAAATGAGATGGGAAAAGAAAAGGAAATGAGTGCCAATTTGCTTATAATAGTGAAGTAATCTGTCATCAAGACTATCTGTTTTAGCGTAACAATTTCTGTACAGTTGATACTGCTGCAGTGTGAGAGATGAGTACAAAGAATAAAGTAGTCCTAGCAGACATGTAATTCAACTCTGGTTTCAGTCAGCTTTACTATAAATACCAGTGTACACATCAGAATGGTTTCCATGGTGCACTTGATACTTGAATAGCATTGAACTGGTTCCTTTAATAGTTGAGGACAGAATATTTGTTAATTACAATTGGTGGAATCTGACATAAGGTGTCAGATTTAAATTGTTCTTATTCTCACTGATATTTAAATCTGTCATGGTAGATGGTTCCACAGCCCCTCTCACTCTGGGTGGTGAATGTTCCCAAGTGTTTATATTCCTAAATGGAATCTGTGCTCTTTCTTAGCTTAATTCCACAGTGCGCTCACCCTGTTGACTTTATTTCATGATTGTTCCTCTCCAGTTGTTGAACAGTTGACCTGTTGCTGTTCTAACGTGTTTCCTATTTGATTTCCCTAAACCCACAATTCAAAGAAAAACAAATAATGTCGTAATTTGGAAAGTTTTTATTAGTACATTCATTACAAGAGTTGCAAACAAGTTAGACATTTTGAACCTCTGCTAGATCTGATGATTCTGCGCAGTTGTAATATTTCATCTGACCAGTCTGTATATAAATTGGAAATACTGAGAAACTCCAAACATTGGGAGTCAGCTGGCTGTTTTGTGCTTACTTTGGGATGTCATTACAAGCAGTTATAGTCTTTTTAAGCAGTGCACATTAAGACTTATTATGAGCTCTCTGGAAATTCCACTCTATTCCTGAAAGGAAGAAAAGTGTATGGAGATGAGAAAGCGAGGTGGCTTAGGGGTTAACATTGCTACCTCACAGTGGCAGGGACTTAGGTTCGTCGGTCTGTGTGGAGTTTGCACATTCTCCCTGTGTCTGCGTGGGTCTCCTCCAGGTGCTATGGCTTCCTCTGGCAGTCCAAAGATGTGGAAGTTAGGTGCTAAATTGCGTATAGAGTCCAGGGATGTACAGGCTAGATGGATTAGACATGGAAAATACAGGACTATAAGAATAGGGTAAGGGGGTGGGTCTGGGTGGGATGTTCTTCAGAGGGTCAGTGTAGACTCGGTGGGCTGAATGGCCTGCTTGCACATTATAAAGACTACTATTCCATGAAATCACAATTTGCCAGAAACTGCAAGGGCAACACTGGGTATGGGTGAGTTGAAGAGGTTCAGCAGAATTTATGCTGTGCTTTGTATCTTGATAAGGTCATGTAGGAAAACAAAACAGTTCAGAGAACATTTCTTGTGTTTGGAATGCTATTGGTTAACAGTTTGCTTGGAGGAATAGAACTAGAGAAACATCACATGATATGAATAGTGAATAACTAATGTAATGGGATAATAAACAACCAGTTATGAATGAGGAGTACACTGGGAGGCTTCACAATCTTCAAGCATATAATCATTGCAATTTTATATCAATGCTACCCATGAGTAAGCTCTACCAACAGCTGCTTTGAATAGGGGATCAAGAAAAAATATCTAATCTACTTGTAGTCAACGTGTAACAGAAAATCCCCAGGAAATCAGCAGCTCCAGGGTCGCTGAGATTTCTCACGTGCACAAGGACATTTTTTTCAACAAATCTTTAGTTTTTAAAACATGATTCTGAAGGGAAAGCATAACCGTGAAAGTATATGGGAATTAGACATACAGGCTTCCATTCATTAATTTGTGAAAAAAAATTATGAAGTGGAACTACTCTGCGTTGACAGGTATTGGCTAATGTTTGGTCATTTGGAAAGACAACTAAAGAAGAGTGTGCAGTCAGCAGGAAATTGTTTGGGTTATTCTTCAGGAAGTCACTGCCTGTAAGTTTTTCTATGAAAGTAAAGAGCAAAACAGGTTTGTTATTGAGTGAAGTGTTCATTCCACTTCAAGATGTATTCAGATTTTCTAATGAAAATGAAATGATGGCCTTTAAAATGTAAGGACCCATGACCATCAGCTCCCTTCAATCCATCATGAAGCATAATGTTACTGTTTTTTTCCAATCACTTTAAATCAGTAAGTTCTGGTTCTTGATCTATGTTCTGAACTGTGAAGGAGACAATGTTCTAACTATTTGTTTAATGCTTTCCTGGCAGCATTGACAACTTTGTAAAGAAGGATAGTTTAGGAAAAGACCTACAACATAGTATTGAAGCTTATGATCTAAGGTATCAAAGCGAGTAACCTTTAAATTTAGTTTAGACTTAGTGTTTGAAGAGCATAAAGTAAACAAAGGAGCAGAGTAGAGTGGAGAGTAAGCTTTTTATTTGTCATTTCTATCATCTACAACTGATACAGTAAAAATGAGACAGCGTTCCTCCAGTGCCGAGGGTGCTAAATGGACAGTACAAAAGGGATTTGGAAATCTGTTGCATTCTTACTAAAGCAATCCATCACTTGGTGAAGAAGGAAATTGTGCCTGATATGTTTCTTAAGATAACTGCAAGATTCTTGCTTACCATGTTTTCCTACCTGCAAAAGTAGTCAAAACTATTTTCCAGTGTATGTGGGCTCATTGAATAGCCATGCATTGTTAGGAAGACCCCTGATATTTATCTGGCCAATAAAAACTTCACGTTCAGCATGACTAGATAACCAAAGACTGGTAGAAGTAGAAACTACCGGTGTCCTTTAGAAATATACTTCATATTAAGGAAAAGCTCACACACAATAAAGGAGACCGACCATCATCAGAATGCTTGTTTTGGGTACTACTGCATGTTTAGACATCGAGTTAAAATAAATTACGCTTCCATAGGGGAGACAGACAGACATTTGTAGTAGAATGCTTGGATGGAATTGTAAACCAACAACCACAGAAGAAAAAAGATCCACTCGTTTTTCTTGATAAGATTTCACATCTGTCAGCGAATACCACGAGCTGATGGCAAAGATAATGCCCAACCCTTCCTTATGAAAGTTCAAACACCTGGAACACTTTAAATAAGTTGTAAAGATTTATTAAAGAGATTCTTCCCCTATTTGAGCCCAGAAGCAACCTAGATTTAATCATTATCCGAGTTCATATTTATACAACATTTTGTTTTTTGCATCCTTGTGAAATTTACTCCAAGAAAATTCTGACAAAACTGGAGTGGAAACAATTTAAGATTTGCCCTTCACTAATTTTGAAAGTAAATTTAATTAAGATCTGTGGGATAGTGAGCCTTTTTAAATGCTGTGGCCATTGAAGTGAACTTGAGTGTAGGCTTTCCAAACTCAATTCATTTTTTTCCCTTTGTGCCTTTTGAATTCTGTATCATTTCTCTCCTCACATTGCTTCGGTGAATACTTAATTTAAATATTGTTCCCGTCTAAGTTTGGGCAATAGAAATCTTTTTTCCAAAAAATATGACTTGCAAAGAAGTTGAGATAGAGCCTTAACTTTCTCATCACCTGCTGTTAAACTCCAGACTAGAACTGTGTACGTTTTTGATAGTGAGGATGAACGGTTCTTTGCTTTTTCCTTGATTCTTGCTCTTTGCCAATTTGGAGGTGTTGAAGTATATGGAAGTAGTGGCTTATTTGACTAGTGCTAAATCAATATGTGGTTAGGTCAGACCAAAATTCACCAAAGATCCTCAGACAGCACCTTCCAAACCCACAACCACTTACATCGAGAAGGACAAGGGCAGCAGATACATGGGCACACCACCACCTTCAAGTTCCCTTCCAAGCCATTCACTATCTTGACTTGGAAATTATATTGCTGTTCCTTCACTGCCGCTGGGTCAAAATCCTGGAATTCCCTCCCTAATGGCATTGTGGGTCAACCCACAGCAGGTGGACAACAGCAGTTCAAGAAGGCAGCTCACCACCCCCTTCTCAAGGGTAACTAGGGACGGGCAATAAACGCTGACCAGCCAGCAATGATCACAAAACAAATACATTTTTAGAAATATTTTGGATCTGCAAACTCCCTGTGGTTCAGTGCCAATTGTGTATTTAACCATTCCAGGCACAGCATTTTCTAACCTGTTAATTGTTGCCCATCAGTCTTTTCCAACAGTTTATCTACATTTCTTTTATTTTAAATGGTTCACTTGTTTTACCTTTAAACAGCACACAAGACTGTCAACGTTGGACAAGATGTGAAATGCCTTCTTGATCAATCTGAGGTATTTTTCTGCATCAGAGGAGTTATCACAATTATCAAGAGCAGGTTGAAAACATCACACAAATTTCAAGGGAAAGCCATAGTGCTTCAGTTTAAAGTTAATGTACCATTACAGATACATTACAGATATGAATGCTCCTGAAGTGTGTACCATGTTGTTAAAACTGCAGTTATTATCCATCTACAATCATCCTCATGAAGTTTTGGTGGATCACCATGCCCTGTGTAGATCTTGTGGTGAAGATATCATATGGTTTAAAGAGGGTTGTCATTGCAATGGACAAGGTTAGGGCACAAAGTATTTTTAGTTACCAAGGGCTCCTTTTTTCAGGACTATGTTTTAGATTTCTGGGGCTCCTTCTCCAACCTGCCAAACTCCTTAACCTGGTACAGTCCCTAAGTAACAGTACTTGTATTTGTGTGGTTATTTGGGGTATTTGAACTTTCACAGAAGCAGCACAGGAAGGATTCAGCAATATTCCCAACAATGATCACTGCTCCATTATACTTAAAGCCACATAGCACAAGAGAAGCATTCATTTCCTCGACATGACAATATTTAAATAGGCACTAGACAAAAGACAAGTTAGGAACAAATGCGTTTAAAAGAAAACTAACACACTTCTATGAAAAAAAAAGCCATCACCCTAACCATGTGTGACCTCACCAGTCTGTGGAACAACTGAATGTTTGTGTTTTATCTCCAACACCATCTTTGTACATCAAATAATTAATGGAATGTAATCTATGATGTAATAAGACATCAATTGAAATCTTTATGAAATGAAAAAGTTCGATATTAAGTTATGCAGTTGACAGTGTTCATTACAATAGTCCATTACATTTACACCCCACCCCCACATATTGTACAGCTGAATTCCTGCAGCTTTATTCAAGAGATAATGAAACATTGGGTCTGAAGTAAGCTGTTTGGATGATAGAATCTGTTCCATTTTTCAACAAGGTCTTGGCTGATATGATAATCCTCCACTCCTCTTTCTTGCCTTTCCTCCTACAATCCTTTATTACTTTGCTGATTAAAAGGTCTTGTCTCAGCCTTGAATCTACTCAGCGAGGCAGCTTCTGCAGCCCTCTTTGGTAAAGAATGCTACAGATTCACTACCTTCTGAGAAAAGAAATTCCTCCCTATCTCTGTCCTAACCGAGTGATTCCTTACTCTGTGGTTATACCTTCTGCACCCAGACCCTCCCACAGGAGAGAGACTGCATACAATTTTGCAATGAATTCCCTACTTCACATTCACTTTTCTAGTTAGCTGTGTATTCCTTTATTGAAAAATTTAAAATACTTTCCTGCTCTTTTATATCTTTTCTAACCTTTGGCAACCTCCTGCTGTCTCCCACCTGTCCCCCGAACACCACACAGCAAGTACAGAAAAGACTCAGTCAGTCATTGGAGGAGCAACTCCTTGCTGTTTCTGCCCATTCTATTTACAGGGGCAGCTTTTTTTCCAATTAAATTCCAGTTATATTTTGACAGTTGATCAGGGTCACATTTCCTGTAGCGTACAGGAGCAGGTTGAAAGAGGAATTTGTGAACAAAGTTTCATGTGCGTTCTAAATGTCATTCACAAAATCCTGTCTACCAGTAACTATGTAGACAGTATGATTTATGTTTTTCAGTCTCTACATCAGACAGTAATGCAGTTGGGTTTGGTACTGTATGCTTAATAGTTCATTGCACTAGTAGCAAGTAGGTTCTTAAGCAACAATGTGCAGGCTGAGAAGATTTGTATTATTGACTTATGCAGTCCTGTTTTGTGTGATAAAACAAATGCAGTAAATGAGCCTTAATTGCTATAGTTGAACAGTTTATTGCATCTTTCAACGAATAGCTGCAATAGATATCCATATGATTTTAAAAAAAGATTTAGATATAATTAGCTTAAGCTAATTAAGATACTGGATATTCATCTACATCCACGTTCTAGCACACACTGTGCATGTAACTAACGTTAAACATAGGAACAAGATTATGCTACATAGTCCTGCAAGTCCATTTCCGAACTCCATGTATGCAACTTTGCTCTATATCCCTTAATACCGTGTTGATAAGTGTAAGCTGGTACCTGGGACTTCGATGTTGTGGCTATTACGGAGACATGGCTAGAATGCTACATAGTCCTGCAAGTCCATTTCCGAACTCCATGTATGCAACTTTGCTCTATATCCCTTAATACCGTGTTGATAAATTAAATGTCCAGAAGTCAAATCAACAACTGTCAAGCATCATCCAACCTTTGCAGAAGTTTCAAGTTTCTACCACCCTTTGTATAGAAGTGTTTCTTACCTTCAGTACTGACCAGTCTATCTATATTGTTTCGCCTAGTTTTATTTAGATGCAATTCTTCCAAAATTGGCATAACCCAGTCAAACGATTGGAGAATTTAGGTTCAGTACAAATTGAGTTTCTGCAACTTGTTTTTAATCACTTTTGATGTCATAGCAGTGTCTGCAAAACTGATCACATCCCACAATGAGAATAATCACTAGTGGGAGTGTTCACAAATTGTGCTTGTTTCAAGACTTTCACGAAAGCACTGACAAGAAGATGGTTCTTTTGCAAATTTACTGAACCAAACAGTTACAAGTGATCATTGTTACATTTAACTATTAGTTGATTCTCTCTCTGTGTTTTTTGTCGAGGTATAAAATATTTGGAGTTAGGCTCTCCCTGTAATGATGAGCTCAATTAAACTTTCTAAAGTTATTGCACCTAGTGTGAGAGAATTGTTTGAAAAATATCCTCTTTAACAGTGTATGTTAATTCTGTTGCATACTGACCTAGTGACTCATCCAAATCCAATCTTCACGGGAACTGTTGAATAATGCATTTTCCATTAGCCAAACCAGATTTCTCCTCGTTCATTGGCGGGAGTGGGGATAAACTTCTACTAAGTATTCAGGCTCATGTTCTGTTGGCATGACAGTAACTTGAAGTCGATTGGCATTGTTGACATGTTTTCGTCAGCTTTATCCTTCAGGGATGCCCGAACGTTTGACTTCCTGATGACGTTGTTGACCAGTTTTTTTAGATTAAACATCGAACCTTTCAATTAAGCTCAAGATGCGGAAAAAGCTGTGGAAACTGCATTCTGCCGTCCCATGAATTATTTGAGACATAAATAGCCCTATTTTACACATTTTGAGATCACAAAAACACTAATACTTGTTGCAAACTGATTCAAAATCGAACATAATGCCAAAGGCAAAATACTGATAATGCTGGAAGTCTAAATAAGAAAATGCTGGAAACACTCTCCAGGTCAGGCAGTATCACAAAGTCAGGAAGAAATCGACTTAAGGTTGTATGGTATCATCGACATGAGGCTTTGGCTGGAATTTAATGAGTACAACCATGCTCTTGCCCGTTGGTTATCGGCTTGAGAACCCTGCATCGCTTTTCTCCAGGAGGTCCTATGTAATTACTGAGTAATGAGGCACATACTGGAGAGCTTCAGGACTCCACCACAATGACGCCCACAATTATATGTCAATTTCCTCCCTTTCCATACTGCCTGAATGTCAGCCACTACAAGTCCAGTAGCTGTTTAGCAGTAATGCAAAGCAGATTAGTGGCTCCTGTCAGTACTATAGTATTGTCAGGCCTACTCCCAGATCACTTACCTAGGAAGACTAAAATTCTGTCCTTCGACTGACTGAACTGGTCCTCACCCTGAACAACTTCTCTTTCCAATCCTCCCACTTCCTCCAAACGAAAGGAGTAGCCATGGGCACCCGCATGGGCCCCAACTATGCCTGCCTCTTCATAGGATATGTGGAACAATCCATCTTCCGCAACTACACTGGCCCCACCCCCCACCTTTTCCTCCGCTACATCGATGACTGTATCGGCGCCGCCTCGTGCTCCCACGAGGAGGTTGAACAGTTCATCCACTTCACCAACAC
>NC_057732.1:20894744-20925208 GCF_004010195.1 Chiloscyllium plagiosum | reverse complement strand
GACCTCTCCGCCCCCACCCCCGTCTGACCTATCACCCTCACCTTGACCTCTTTCCACCTATCACATTTCCGACGCCCCTCCCCCAAGTCCCTCCTTCCTACCTTTTATCTTAGCCTGCTGGACAAACTTTCCTCATTCCTGAAGAAGGGCTTATGCCCGAAACGTCGATTCTCCTGTTCCCTGGATGCTGCCTGACCTGCTGCACTTTTCCAGCAACACATTTTCAGCTAAAATTCTGTCTATCAATGCATCCATTTGTTTCTTAAGTGGTTCTCTGGGCTTTGCTTCCATTTTCCTATCTGTAAATCCACGATAATGCATTAAGAAATCTGCAGGAACAGAACTGGGTTCATCATTGGTGCAGAAATTACAATTAAGCTGTTAATGTTGTGTACCTGCTGTCTTTAAGTAGCAGTTTCTGTACCCTGCCATTAGTTCTGAGTAAACAGGCAGGAGGCTGGAAGAACACAGCAAGTCAGGCAGCACCAGGAGTTCGAGAAGTCAACGTTTCTGGTGTAACCCTTCGGAACTGGGGGTGGGTGTAAGGGGAGCTGCAGATAGAGGGGGTAGTGGTGGGGGCAGGGTGGTGAGGTGGGGTTAGGTGAAGATAGGTAGAGGGTACCACCTGGTTTGTCGATGGGAGGAATGAATCTGGCTGGTGGCGAGAAGCAAGGGTTGATAAGAGGAATGGAATGGAAGGGAGGGGGAGGGGCTGGGAAGGGAGTCAGGTGATGGGAAGAGAGGTTAGTTGAAATTGGAGAACTCAATATTGAGTCCTTTGGATCTAATGACTTTGCATTTGAGACAGTTTTACAGACATTACATCCTCAGATCAAAATCATCAAAAATCTCTCTTATGGATCCAAAGATGTGCAGCTTAGGTGGATTGGCCACACTAAATTGCCTATAGTGTCCAGAGATGTGTAGGTTAGGGTGGATTATTCATGGGAATTAAGGATTACAGGGTTAGGGTCTGGGTGGGATACTCTTTGATGGTTCAGAGTGGACTTGATGAGCTGAATGGCCTGCTTCCAAACTGTAGTGATTCTGTAATTATTACCGTATTATTATTATTGGATGTTTTTCTGCTCATGACCCATGTGATGGAAAGAATAGTACAGCAAATGTGACAGTGAATAAATTGTTTGATTTATCAATGAGAGGTATCAGGTATATCTCCTGGACCTGTCAGGAGGTCCTATGTAATTACTGAATAATGAGGCACATACTGGAGAGCTTCAGGACTCCACCACAATGACGCCCACAATTATATGTCAATTTCCTCCCTTTCCATACTGCCTGAATGTCAGCCATGGGCCTATTTGTCCAATGTGTGCAGGAGGGTTTCCTGACACAATATGTAGACAGGCCAACAAGAGGTGAGGCCATACTGGATTTGGTTCTGGGTAACGAACCAGGCCATGTGTTAGAATTGGAGGTAGGTGAGCACTTTGGGGACAGTGACCACAATTCGATGACTTTTACTCTAGTGATGGAGAGGGATAAGTGTGCGCTGCAGGGCAAGAGTTATAGCTGGGGGCAGGGAAATTATGATGCGGTGAGGCACGACGTCCAGTGATCCTTCTTCAGAACTTCCAAAATGTTACCTCGCCTTTGTCTCCAGAGATGTTGTCAGACCTGCTGAGTTTTTCAGCAATTTCTGCTTATTGAGATATTGCAGTGCCTTATTTGAACAATAACATAATGTAATGCAAGGTCAACATAATAAGTTGACGATTGTTGCTACTTGCTAAAAGGATAACAGCAGAATTCAAACTAGTATTCAAGAGAATTTGATCAGAGAGAGAGTCCTGCAGGTAAAGACATCAGACAGTTACTTTCATCTAAATAGTCAAAGAAGTGATCCCCAAACACTTGAAATAGAAAGAAAGATGAACTCCTGTAACCTATTCCACCTTCAAGTTCACTTGAGAAATCTACCCTTGGGGCAGATCAACTACAATAACTTTTGCAGCCACAGAGACATTTGTTTCTCAAGATCTTCACTGCAATCAAAACATCAATTAAGAAACAAGATCTGCACAGAAATAGAGGCTGAGTTAAATCCCATTTTTAATTATAACAGCTTTATCTTAATCTGTATCTAATTTTGTGTGTTTAATAGTGTTGGTGAGTCAAGTGGATGAGTCAACACATTTTTGTTATGCCTCCAGGACAAGTGAATGGGAAATAAATTAACCTTCTTCATTTTTAAATATGCAAAATCTTGCTGCTGGGTTATCAACATCAAGTCAACCATGTTGGGGATAATAAAATAGACACAACCCCACATACAAATATAGTGATTATGAGCAAATAAAAGTTGACAGCTAAAATTTGACCATAACATAATATATGTTATATGGTTAATTTTTATTGTGAGATAATGAGCACTGTATGGAAAATGCTAAGCATTATGACCTTGATGGCTTAGAACAAATCTGAATGGAAATGAAATCTAAAAAACTCAATGATTGACATATGTTTTCAAAAGTCCAATTGTTTTACAAAATGAAATGCTCATACGAGGAAGCTATTAGGGTGCTTAGAAGAATGGTGTCTCATAATGAAATTCTCTGCATAGAATATAGAAGTTATTTTGCTTTCACTTTTTTACGATGATAGTTGTGTATATTAACGCTTTTTTTTATTTAAAGAGAAATAAAACTTCTGTTTATATCACATGAATGCTGATTACTTGTATGCAGATGGGGAACATATTTAAGAGCATATGTTTAAGCATACGTTAAGAGACATTGAAGGAAATTTTAGTATGGTTATGTGAGGGGTGTGTGCTTGTACTGTTTAATTCTGTAAATATGTGCAATACAAGTAAACTTTAGTTCCAGTTTTATCCTTCATTAACTGGCTTGCTGGTTTAGAACACATTTGGTGCTTTCGTGCCATCAATGCATGGTTGTAATTTAAGGCTGTAAGAAGAGTTTACAGTGTTCTGTGCATGTGACCTGTTTTCAATGACCCCACACAAGTTGACCTTGTTATTTATGACAGTTTGCTGACCTTCTGAAGTTTGGTGGAAGGGTGCTTGGTGGCATACTAAATCCAGTAAGAAAATAAATATCAGTACCACTTTTGGCATTTCAGTCATCTCTTGACATTATGGTTTTATATTTCATGATTATAGAGAGAGAGAGGGGAAAATGTTATAACTGGGACATCGTGACCTAACACTGCAGTACATCAGGCACAGTGGTCGGAGAGTAACACTCTACTTGTTGTATCATTCCTGTGAACAACATATAAACTGCATGAAATCATGAGTTCAAAATTTTAATAATGATTTCAAGAATAAAGATTGTCTTTAGAGATACCTCCTTAACAGCATGAATTGTGAGCAGAACTGATGTTATAAGGTAACTAAACAGGTCAAATTCCATTTGATTGCATTCCCTTGTAGGAATTTGTACCATTTTTTTCAAGGAACAAATAATAGCCAAAGTTATAAGCAAAGGAAGTAGAATTATATCTTACTTCTATTCAAATTCATGATTGTATATGTCGCATTTCTGTTTATGGGCTCCATGATCTGGCCTCATATCTTTTCTAGATCTTTGCATTGGGAGTCACTGGAATGGAATTGCTGCTTCAATTTCTCTACTCAACAACTCCTAACCAATCTATTGCCCTCTGAAATTACAGCACTCCATTTCTGCCATGACCACCTGCTATTATCTTGCACTATCATTCTTCTAATCATTTAATCATTCTTGCCCTTTCACAGGCCTTTCCCATTATTCTTTTCCACCCACCTTTTCCTGGCTCAGAATCTCATTATTAGCAATTACGTTTCTAACTTCTTTCAGTTCTTAAGAAAGTCACCAACCTAAAATATATATACTGTTTCTTTCCCTGTTACTTTGCTATTACGAGGGGGCATAGCTTTAAATTAAGGGGTGGTTGGTATAGGACAGATGTTAGGGATAGATTCTTTAGTCAGCGAATCGTGAGTTCATGGAATGCTCTGCCAGTAGCAGTGGTGGACTCTCCCTCTTTATGGGCATTTAAACGGGCATTGGATAGGCATATGGAGGATAGTGGGCTAGTGTAGGTTAGGTGGGCTTGGATCGGCGCAACATCGAGGGCCAAAGGGCCTGTACTGCGCTGTATTTTTCTATGTTCTAAAATATTGTTGAACTAAACGATGACTCATATCAATTTATACAAAAATTTTAGGCTGGTTCTTTACTTGCCAAACAGCAAAATCCATATTTAAAAATTGTTGTAAAACATTTTTGAACAATGCATGTGGGTTTGCTAGCTGAGCTGGAGCGTTTGTTTCAAATGTTTCATCACCATACTAGTTAACATCTTTAGTGAGCCTCCAAATGAAGCACTGGTGGTATAGCCCACTTTGTATTTGTGTTTTGGTTTCCTTGGGTTGGTGATGTCATTTCCTCTGTGTTGTCATTTCCTGTTCTTTTTCTCAGGGGGTGGTAAATGGGAATCCAAGTTAAGGTGTTTGTTGATAGATTTCCGGTTGGAATGTTATGCTTCTAGGAATTCTCACGCATGTCTCTGTTTGTCTTGTCCTTGGATGGATGTGTTGTCCCATTCAAAGTGGTGTCCCTCCTCATCTGTATGTAAGGATACTAGTGAGAGTGGATTATATCTTTTTGTCGCTAGTTGATGTTCATGTATCCTGGTGGCTACCTTTTTTGCCTGTTTGTCCAATGTAGTGTTTGTACCTTACAAGAACTGTAACAAACTGTAGGACCTGCCTATCTTCTTTTCTACCTATCCACTCCACCTTCCCTCCCCCCCCGACCTATCACCTTCATCCCCTCCCCCACTCACTTATTGTACTCTATGCTACTTTCTCCCCGCCCTCACCCTCCTCTCACTTATCTTTCCACCCTTCAGGCTCTCTGCCTGTATTCCTAATGAAGAAACGTCGATTTTACTGCTCCTTGGATGCTGCCTGAACTGTTGTGCTCTTCCAGCACCACTAATCCAGAATTTGGGTTACCCAGTCAAGAGAAATTGAGAGCAGTGACAATAATTAATCTGCAATTGACTTCTGGATTCAATTTCCCATAGTTTACTTTGAGCGATGTCTGTAAACACTTGCCATGCAGAACTACGTTGCTTCAGACCAGAGCCTACCCATGTGTAGTACCACTGGAGATGAGCAAACATTTTGGAATAACTTTAGCAAAAACTGAAACCTCCTGGGTGCTTAATTAGGAAATGCATTGCCCTGTGAAGCTGAGTTTTAGAGATGTGGGATGTCATAAGTTTAATTGGGGCAGCAATAGGATTATTACAAATGGCCTCAATACTGCTGAGCTGAGAAATGTAAAATAATGGATTATTTTTCTTTCTTGTGGCTCGTGGAACTTTGAGCATTAAATGAAGACAGGACTGAGCTTACCAGGATGCCTCTACAATCAATTAGTCTGCCAATAATTCTAAGCTAGGTTGTTGATTTAATTTAAATGTTGGATTTTTTTTATTTGCATGCTTAATATTAATTCTGTACTCACTGTCTGACACTTGATCAACTGCAGAGACTTATAATTCCACTCTCTACTCATGCCTGATCTTTTGATCCCTGTGCCCATTGAAGTCTCTCCCTATAAATTCTGAGCCTGTATGTTTTCTTAATTTCCCCTGATAAAGGAGGTGTGCTTTGAAAGCTTGTGATTTTAAATAAACCTGTTCGACGATAACCTGATGTTGTGTGACTTTTCTTACTTTGAGTAAGGAAAGGTAGTTTATATATAAAGGTGCTATCGAAAGCTGTTTCTTTTTAAGCTTACTGTCATTGAGGGCATACAAGAGACAGAGTAAGATGACTAGTACACTTTAAAGAAGTGATGAAATAGCTGGAGGGATATGGGTTAAGTGCAGGCAGTTGGGACTAGTTTAGTTTGGAAACATGGTTGGCATGAACTGTCTGGACTACAGGGTCTGTTTCCTTGCTGTATGACTGAAAATCTGCTAATGGGATTGGTGATGAAAGTAACAGTAATCTGCAGAAGCCCAGCGCAACTGTGCTTGCAGGAGGTTCGAAGTGGAAGATTGAGAAGAAGAAAAGAATTCAGCAGACAGGCAATTGCGTATTCAATGCGGGATTGTCATTAGACCTACTTGGAAATATATTCCATGTGCAGCCATTACGTGTGTTTAATCAGATTATGCTGGTTCAAATAAATTAACAGAAGAAATAAATAATATCACATTCTGTCTAACTAACTATTATGCTAAATGTTCTTTAAATAATGGCCAAGTCTCATGTATTAGGTTTGAAGAAAGTACATTAGATGTTCATTGGATTCTCAATGGCTCATCAGATGTAATATAATCCAATGAGACCATAGAATAATGTTGGTTCTGAAGATACTTGACTGATTATTGACTATTTAACCTTTGTGGTGGAAATTGATGGGTACTGCACCAAGATTTGAGGTGTAAAATCAGATCAAAGCACAACCGCTTGGCAATGGAACAGCCTGAAATCAATCTGTGCTAGCAGTCAGCTAGCCCCATTCAACAAACTCCCTGTGAGGCTCTCCAGACTCCTGCTGATTGACTACACCCCCATTGTGAGAGTCAAGAAGCCCCACCCCTATTCCTGGAAGCTGCCCACAACTGCAACTGACAGCTTGTAATTCATTGTTCTTGTGAGGTGTGAGGAGTGTTGGTAACTGATTCCAAAACTGAGACCCAGTTTCTTGCAGGCATTGTCTCGGCCCAGAACTCAGTGGATGAGCATGTTTTAATTGAGCTGAAAATGTGTTGCTGGAAAAGCGCAGCAGGTCAGGCAGCATCCAAGGAGCGGAAAAATCGGCGTTTCGGGCATGAGCCCTTCTTCAGGAGCCCTTCTTCGATTCTCCTGCTCCTTGGATGCTGCCTGACCTGCTGTGCTTTTCCAGCAACACATTTTCAGCTCTGATCTCCAGCATCTGCAGTCCTCACTTTCTCCTACATGTTTTAATTGAACATTACAACACATTATGCAACCTGCATCCTTTGTATTCTTAATACAAAAAAATCACAGTTGCATTCAGCTGTGAAGTCTGTTATGATAAACAGTGACCTATGCACTGAACTCCAGTATCCATGGGTGATTGTTTGAGACTTGATCAGGGATATCTAATTTCAACTATCAACAGCTGAGTACATTAAACTCATTTATGAATGTGATCTGGTGACAATAGGTATGCAATTATATGACACAACTCTCAGTCACTTGTTGAACAAATATATATATATAAGAAAAAAGTAGCTGGAAAAGGTCTGTGTAAATGTAAAACTTAAAAGTAAAGGCTGCCTTATTGTGTTGAGCATTGATTTACAGTGACTGCCACAATTTGGGATTATTAATAACAGCAACAAATGGTGGTGAGGTGAAGAAACCAGAAAAATGTGTCTATTATCCTTGAAGAGGAGCAGTCTCAAAATTCTCTTGTGCTTCCGGAGAGTGCTATGAAACAATACCGTGATGACAGTTTGAGCAGCACATACATCTTTTGCAATGCTGGTTGTCCCAGAGGTATGAGGTTCAAAAGCTAAAAGTTGGTTCAAATTCCTATTCTGCTTTCATAACATCAGTCAGTAGTACATTTCAAAATAATTAATTGGCTAGAAAATGCGTTTGAGCATGCAATGGATATAAAAGCTACTGAATAAACGTAAGGCTTTCCTATTTTCATCTTTCATTCTTGTTTTCTCACTTAATATTCATGTGCTTCTTTTTCCCTTAGTTCTTTGTTTGCATTGTTCTGTTCTGGTGAATTTTTCAGATTCTGCAGCTTCTTTCAACTTTAGTTCTTATTTCTTTATTTGTGGTCTACACTTAACTTGTTATTCAGATTCATGTAATCTTAGCACGTAGTTATACACTTTCCTGGAATCCTTGAAGAAAAAAAATTTGAAATTTCCTGGCTAAACTTTTCTGTCACTGTAACTGTCTCTCCAACTTGAAGATGCTTCTTCAAATCTGCCCCTTTGATCCAGCTTTTGGTCATCTGCCTTGATGTCTACTTTTGTGATTCAGTGTCAGGTTTTGATTGATATTTGTGAAATGTCTTGGAATATTTTCCTACGTCAAAGGTGCACTTAAAATGCAAGTTGTTCTTGTTTCAGTCTTTCTGGAGACTGAGAAGTGCTCTGATTCAGGAGGGGCACATTCTTTGTGCCTCTCAGTTGAAGGTGAAGTTTGTTCCCAAAACTGGAGGTGTTTTCTTCCAGTTAACACTTGGGCATCTGTAAGTTAGTGTGGAGCTGATCCTTTGGGGGTCTTCACTGAAGGAAGAAAAGTCTGTTGCGACTCTCATTCTGCATTGCTCTCTGTGGACTGCCATAGGGCACAAGTAAAGAGAGAACATTATCCGAATCGGCGTGATGGTCATACAGTGCACTGATGTTGAGACTTGAGGCCTGACAACATAGAGTTGGGAAAAGAGGAGGGGTAGAGTGTAGGAAGAGTCGGACAGTAACCCAGAAATATAGGTTTTATCTAGGGCCTGTGGAATTTAACAGCAGGATCTATTTGACTTTTTTTTAACGGATTTCCAGCCAGCAGTCCACCAGATTGACTGGTTTGCTGTTTGTCAGACTGGGAAATGAACAGGAAGTGTTTCTTGTGCAAGTTCAGTATTGGTTTGAGGGGCAAGTGGGACATCGTTGGGGTAAGGGTTTCAATTATAGATGGTAGAGGTGTTGGTGAAGGAACATGCATCCAGCATTTCTCCCTCCTTCCAGCTTCTGGGGTTCCTAAAAACCTTGAAATAAAATTAAGACACACAGCTTCTTTGTGATTGCCACACCTACTTTGAGAGAAGGTTGGTCACTCACCATCTCATCTGTGTTCCCAAACTCTCTCTATTAAAACCAGAAATAGGTGGATTGCAGTTTTGCTATCTGATTTCTTTTTTTTCTAATTTTCTGAGGAATTGATACTTTTCCTTCAAACTATTAATTGACAATTCAGTCAGAGTTTCTCAATATTTAACACACTCCAATGCAGACTGAGTATTTTTGAATCGCCAGGAAAGTCTGGTGGCAGAATGCTCTTCAGTTTTCTCCTTTTGCAGAGTAGTTTGACAGGTTGACTTACATTATCACATGTTATCACTTTTACAATAGTATATTGATAACTCTAATTAATACTCAAAACAAATATGTCAGTAGTACAAAGGATTATGATAATGTGTTTCACAGAATTCATAACTGTGTCCCAGGAATTTAGCTTTGTAACTCGAAAAATTGGTACTTTCCAACTGTATCCATTCATATTTGAATGCTGGTGTAATTACTGGGAAGAATACTATGATTTAGCATGGTGTTACATCATCTGTGGCTCAGTACTGCTATGTTGTTCAGCACCAGGTATGCATGCATATCAGGTAACAACATTGATTATAGCCACAGTTTATTTCCTTTCTCTCTTTTCTGTGGGGGAGCTTGTTAAAATATTTGATCCGTCTCTTTCCATTGTAATTCTTGTGTTTCATTCCGAGGCACACTCTGAGACGTATGAGGCAGAAGCCCTGAATCTCAGGCTTGCACCAGTTTAAGTAGAAACTAGTCATTAAGAGCTGCCTGAAAATAAATGAGGGAAAGGAGAATTAGTTCCTCTTATTGTTTTTTTTTTCTTTGCTGACAGTATCCTCCCATTGCTTGAACGGCAAAGATTGGGAATGTAGCGTTTCAAATATTGTGGACAGAAACTTCTATCATTCTGCAATGCAGCAACTGTATCATCTTCACAAACACAATACAAGTAATAAATGTAACTTCCTCAGATAGTGTTAATAATCATCCATTGCTCTGGTTTCGGGAAATATTTTTTAAACTGAGAAACAGAAGTGAAAGAAAATAATCACATAGTTCAAGATACTGCCAAGGCTCAAGAATAAAACAAGATATTTGGCAAATCGGGGAAGTACTGGTGCTGCTCTTGGAGTTTAAAATTGGTGAAAGACAAACTGAGGATGATATTAGATATGAGACCTGGAGAGGAAGAGATTGTGCTGGTGGCTGCAGCAGGTATTTGAAGCTTTTGGTTATATGGGTATTGTTGAAAGCTAGATAGTGATCACTGCTCAAGCAAGGCTCCTTCAAATATTAACCTCTGCTGGTGATGTGATGAAATTTCAAGCTAAATACAGGAATTATTTCCATTCTGTATAACATATTGACTATGTAAACAGTATAAAATTACAAAGCTACTATGAGAATATGGATGGACAAAACTGGCAGTGGGTTGGGGGCGGGGGAGATGCAATGGCCTAGTGGTATTAGATTATTAATCCAGAAACTCAGCTAATATTTCTGGGGACCTGGGTTTAACTCTTACCAATAAAAAAAACTGGAATTAAGGATCTTCTGATAACGATGAAACCATTGCCAATTGTTGGAAAAAAGCCGAGTGGCTCATTAATGTCCTTCAGGGAAGGGAATCTGCCAAGCTCACCTGGACTGGCCTATATGTGACTCCAGACCCATAGCAATGTGGTTGACTCTCAGCTGCACTCTGAAGTTCCCTAGCAAGCCACTCCATTCAAGGGCAGCTAGGGACAGGCAATAAGTGCTGGCCAGCCAGTGACTCCTATGTCCCATGAGTGAATCGAAAAAAACTATGGTAAATGGATTCCATATGGGTAAATATGAGGTCAATTACTTTGGAACAAATATGAATTGAGTGTCTTCTAAATAATTAAGCAGTGACAGTACAAATCAACTTAAGAGTCTGTGCATGGATCATGAAAATGCCATGGACAAGTATGGCAAATAAACAAAAAGCTCATAGAAATTTGGCTTTTTTGGGAGAAGACTAGAACATGAGGGGAATAGAAGTTGTGCTTCACCACCAGTACAGAGCCTAGTCAGGTAACATCTGGAATACTGCGTTTGGATCTGGCATCACATCTGTTGGTCTTGGTAAGAATGTTGGAGAGTCATTGAATGTTGGAATGACACTAAACTCCAAAGTTTAAATTACAAAGAGAGATTGTAAATAACTGATCAGAAAAATAACTGATAATAAAAACTTACTTTGCTTTGTGTTCAGATAAGCTATTCAATAACATTCACTGAGTACAATTCAAAATTGTATTGAAGTTGTTATTGAGAGTTTATTTCATCTTTGCAGCTATTTGAATCTTGGAATGTTTCACATAAGAACATGGGGATGAGGGTGTCCCGCAATTCACAAAGCTCATAACCCTAACCCTAATCTTGTCCCGTCTTGTTGCATCTGCATATCACCTCATTTCATTCGTCTCCAAAAATTATTGATCTCTATCTTAAATACACTCTAAAGCTTTGCATCCATAGCCCTTCAGATGGAGAATCCCAAAGATTCTCACACATAGGGGCCAAGAAATTTCTTCTCACCGCAATTCAAACTTGTTACCGAAATGTGACCCATAATTCTAGACTGTGGTCAGGAAAAATCTTCTCCCAGCATCTACCTGTCAAGCTCTTTAAGAATTTCATATGTTTCAATAAGTCCAAAATTGGTCTCTCCAACATCATGTACAACCTCAACAGGACATTGCAAGTCCAATACTTAGTGGTCTGAGCAATGAAGGCATGCCTGCTAAACTGCTCCTTCACTATCCTGTCTACTTGTGATGCAACTTTCAAAGAACTATGTACCTGAACCCCAGCACTCTGTTTGACAACATGACCCTGGGCCACACTGTTAACTGTATATGACCTGCCCTTCTTTGTTTTACCAAAATGCAATACTTTACATTTATCCAAATTAAACTTCATCTGCCACTCCTCAGCACATTGGCCAAATTGATCAAAATCCCTTTGTAATCTTAGATAACCTTCATTATGCTATTATGCTACCAATTTTGGTGTCATCAGCAAACTGTTAACTGTATATGACCTGCCCTTCTTTGTTTTACCAAAATGCAATACTTTACATTTATCCAAATTAAACTTCATCTGCCATTCCTCAGCACATTGGCCAAATTGATCAAAATCCCTTTGTAATCTTAGATAACCTTCATCACTGCCCATTATGCTACCAATTTTGGTGTCATCAGCAAACTTACTAACAATTCCTCCTAAATTCTCATTCAAATTATTTATATAAAATGACAAACAAAGTGAACCCATCATCGATCCCTGTGGAACACCACTGATCACAGGTATCCAGTCTGACAAACAACCCTCCACCACTACTCTGTCTCCTACCATCAGGCTAATTTTGTATCCAATGGCAAGCTCTCTCTGAATCCCATGTGATCTAACTTTACTAGTTAGTCTGGCATGTGAAACCTTGTCAAAGACCTCACTAAAATCCACGTAAACAACAGCTCTGCCCTCATCAATCTTTGTTGGTCACATTCAAAAACCTCATTCAAATTTGTGAGACATAATTTGCCACGCACAAAGCCATGCTGACTATTCCTAATCACTCCTTGCTTCTCCAAATACGTGTAAATCCTATCTTTCAGAAACCCCTCCACCAACGTACCCACCACCGATATCAGGTTCACATGCCTGTAGTTCCTAGACTTCTCCTTGCAGCCTTTCTTAAACAAAGGCACAACATTTGTCACCCTCTGGCACCTCACCCGTAGCTGTAGATGATACAAATATGTCTGCTGGGGGCCTTGCAATTTCTTCCTTGATTTTCCAGAAGGTCCTGGGAAACACTAGATCAGGTCCTGGGGATTTTATCCACCTTTGTGTTTTAAGACTTCCAGCACTGCTACTTTTGTAATGGACTGTTTTCAAGACATGAATATTTATTTTCCTGAGTTACTTAGCCTCCATTTCTTTCTCTACAGTAAAAATTGACACAGAATGTTTGTTTAGTATCTCTCCCCTCTCCTGTGGTTCCACACTTGGATGACCTCATTTTTCTTGAAGGGGCCCTATTCTCTCCCTAGTTGCTCTTTTGATCTTAATGAACTTGGAGAAACCCTTTAGGTTATCCTTAACCTTCTCCGTCAAGACTGTCTCATATCTTCTTGTATAATGTTTCCACACAATGCACGCTTTGACTGTATTCCTGTACTCATGATTCTGTACTTGAGCACACATGACAATTAAATCCAAATCCCTTTTGCCCTCATGATTTCCCTTGTAAGAATGCCCCATACCCCTTATACTTTTCAAGAGATTCACTTGATTCCAATTGTCTGCACCTAATGTATGATTTCTTATTCTTGACCAGAGCCTCAATATCTTCATTTATCCATTGTTCCTGACTCTTACCAGCTTTACCCTTCATGCTAACAGGAACATACTGCCTGTGAACTCTTGTTGTCTCACTTTTGAAAGCCTCCCACTTGCCAGTTGTCCCCTTATCTATGAACAGTCTACTCTGATCAATTCTTAGAAGTTCCTGTCTCATGCCATCAAAGTTTGCCTTGCTCCAATTAAGAACTTGAACTTTTTTAACACAGCCTATCCTTTTCCATAATTATTTTAAAACATGATCATAATTCTATTAAAATAATTACTGGTCCCAAAATGCTTCCCCAATAACAGTCACTTACCTTGTCTTATTTCTCAAGAGAAGGTCAAGTTTTGCTCCATCTCTAGTACCAGACTTCTTTATTCTTGTGTTCTAATGCCTTTGCAATTAGAATTAATATACCTTTTATTTTCTTAACTGCTTGATGTTCCCCTGCATATGAATTTCCATAATTTGACGAGACCCAGTGTCTCAGAAATCTAGTTTCTAACCTCTATATTTATTTGTATTTTCCCATCAAAGTAGATGATTCACCAAAGCAAAAGACAATTTACTGATATCAACATTATTATCAATCAACTCTGCAGCATACGAGGTAAAAACAATGACTGCAGATGCTGGAAACCAGATTCTGGATTAGTGATGCTGGAAGAGCACAGCAATTCAGGCAGCATCCAAGGAGCTTCGAAATCGACGTTTCAGGCAAAAGCCCGTTTCAGGCAAAAGCCCTTCATCAGGAATAAAAGTAGTGAGCCTGAAGCGTGGAGAGATTCCTGATGAAGGGCTTTTGCCTGAAACGTCGATTTCGAAGCTCCTTGGAAGCTGCCTGAACTGCTGTGCTCTTCCAGCACCATTAATCCAGAATCTGCAGCATACTGTGTTACTGCTGAATGTGAGAATAAAGACATAATATACATTTGGATGGTCAGTTAAAACTCATTACCTCACAATTGATTTGTCATCAAGGAAGAAGCAATGGGATCTTGCTGAATTCGGGCAAGTCATAGTGTGCCCTGTTAATTGGACCTTTCTCTGCACCTTTCAGCTCAGAAATGCTTTGTGCTGTGAGAACAATAGCTGCCTGAAGGAAAGCAACTTCACAGATTAAATTGTTCAATTTGTGGGCCAGTTTCTGCTATATATTTGGTAGATAATTCAAATGTAAATCCAGTGAGTTCTTAAAAGTATGATTGGTTAAGGACAAAAAAAGTATTAATATGGTACGTTGATGCTGTGGCTAAATTGAATTTTGGTAAATGTGCATGTTGCTTTTACAGTAAGACCCGCCCCATAATCTTAACAATAATTTAACCAGCAGAGACCTTAACACCAGTTGCCAAACACTCAGGTTGGTCAATATCAAGACAAGGTGAGATTTCCAACAGTATAATGTTTGCAAACTCGACGCTATCTTCCTTTGCATCTCCATGTCTGGCCCTGGCTTTGTCAACTTTTTTGTTTGCCCTCACTAGCAAAATCTAATATGCTTCAGTCTCATTGTTCTGTTAGTTGTCAACAACAATAAATTGTATTTGTATAGCACCTATAGTGTAGTAAAATAGTGTCTTCAAGAAGGATAAAGAGGTTGACATTTTTAGTAATCTACTTACAGCACTTTGGTTTGTTGTCATGACATTTTTAACCTCAGCAGCAAGGCCTTTCAGGGCCCTGTATCTTCCCCTTTGTTCCTGAGTCTCTAACCCACAGTTTAATCACCTCAGCCACTGATTGACTGTACAGTTCATTCCTCCTTGGTCTCCCAGTGCAAACTGTTTACAGAGTTCAGCTGATCTAGATCGGTGACCTGCATTGTCTCCTCCAAAGTGTTTGCAACATCCAACTAACATCACCTTCCTTCTACAGCCACTGATTCTCTCTGATAGCTAGGTGACTGCTTGTTCTTTGTTCCCTTCATTTCTCAATGTTATTAAAATTTTCTGTTGAGACCCTTTGTCCTGTTCTTTTCGACCTCCCGAAGTTGTTTCTTAAAATCCTTTTTCTTTGACTCCATCTGCGGCCTTCTATCTTTTCCTGCTCAGCACTTTCACCTTTCTGCTGTTGAGACGATTCCTCCTGAGAGCAGTGGAGTGCGAATTACCATGTTTATTATTCTGGTAAAACCTTCCCTGCTATTTCTGGTTCTCTTTTTTTATATGGAAAGTGAGTTTTTTTATTTAATTTATATTCTGAACTTGCTGGAACTAGGAGCTGTAACTTATTAAACCAGTATTGCAAATAATTGGGACCAATGGATCATTGACCTGGAAATGGAACTGTCAAAGCCCAATCCTGACACTGGCTGTTTGCTGCTGCTACTGTTATCTCACAATCAGTGTAACAACTCTTAGTCAGTGTGTGGACAGCTGCACGTTTTGGATTTGATGAAGTATGTCAGAGACTGAATAAACATCATGTGGCATTGCCAGAGCTTGGGGCAGTTTGAGTAAAAGGACCAATCTCATATAAAGGTTTTGAGGTTTAAGTGAATGAATGTTTTTTTGAGAATACAAGAGACTTTGTGAGCTGACTGTGTGTGAACTGACTCTGTGGGCCAGGTAGGATGATTGAAGCTAGTGGCCAATTGAATATTTGTACGAAATAGCACTGAACTTGTGGGAAAATAGAATGTTTGCAATTCTGTCAAAACAGCTATCAGTGGCTGAGGTTTGAATTAGGTGGTGCAGACTTTGTATTTCAATTAATGCAGTGACAAAATGCCACTTAGAATGTATCTTTGACATGAAACCTTTAACCCTTCAAATACTACAATGTCAGTAGCACTTCAAATGCAGTTTCTAATTGGTTCAAAATATAACTGCAGTAGCACTTGCTAATACTTTGTGGATGAATATATAGGTGATCGCTCTTGGATCAGCTGCTCGTTGACTTGAGGCTCAGAGGTTGCTGCATCTTAGTTTAACACAGTTGGTTGATGTCTCATCATGTGTTAGCAGAGCAGTTGGACTTGGGTTTTCTGCAAAAGTTCACCTTGCTGTGGCCCAATAATGATCAACAGACCAAACAATGGCACTCATTTGGCTGAGGAAGGCCATGTAGATGCTGTGGGCACTTCCATTTAAAAACTAAAGCTCTGAAAAATGAACTTGATTTTGTTGTCTTTGAGAACAATCTGGTTCATAATGTTCTTGAAAGAGTTAATATTGAGCACTGCCATCAGCACCAACTATTGGTGATAATGTCACGTGGACTTGGCTGCAGAATAGCTTGAAATCGCGAAGGAGTGAAACCTTAAAATTCTCTGGGTCACCTAAATACCTCTGTAGCAATGTCTATCATAATAATGCAACTTGTAACTTGTTGCTACATGCAATAAACAACATACAGTATTGTCAATACGAGAGACTCTTCTAGAAGGACCAAAGAATGGAGTTCTGCTCCCACACGAGTTCAAATAGGCCTGTTGTTTGCTACATTTAAAGAAAATGGTCACAGCAACTTTCTTAAGCATCAGCTAATACAGGCCTGGTGGGTTGGAATGCCAGCATAATGGTTCTCTCTACCTGAGTTCAGTGATCTGCTGTGATGGTATGGGCCTACAGTATCTACATGAGGGTATGCCTCTGTATATATGTGTGTGCGTACTCTCGATGGTACAAGTTCACTTCCAATTTGCACAACACCTCAATTTTAACATTCTTATCCTTGTCTTAAAATTCCTCTGTGCCCTCATCCTCTCTTTCTCTGCAGCATCTTCACTACAAGATATCTGTGCTATGCCAATCTTGCCCTCTTGTGCATTACCCATTAAATTGGTGGCGGAATCTCTAGAATTCCCTTATTACATCTCTCCATTCCATACCTTTCACTTCTCTTTTCAGATGCTCCTTAGATTCTGCTTCTTTGAGTCTCAGGATCACAATTTGTTTGATAGCAGTGGACATTGTGGACTCCTTCCCAGTCAGCTTCATTCTGTTTTGTGACCCAGTGGTCGTGGATGAAGTGTCAGCTTTGCTAATGTTCTACACTACCAAACTGCAATTTAATCCATTTAAATGCTAATAGTGAAATAAATGCAAAATACTGCGAATGCTGGAAATCGGAAATTGAAACAGAAATGCTAGAGAAACTCAGCAGGTCTGCTAGCATCTGTGGAAAAAGAAACAGTGAACATTTTGAGTTCAATATGCCTCTCCTTCAGAACTGAAAGGGACTGGAAAATTATCATGCTGTTGACAGAGGGAGGGGGAGGAGGTGGATCAGTTGGTGAGGGTGTCAAGATAGTGAGAGCACTAATGGTGGTGGAGGAGTTTTGGTACAGACCTGTGTTGGTGGTAGATGTCAATAGAAAAAGGGTCTGTTCTGCTGAGAGCAAGCCAGAGCAGAGAAGAGAGTGGAGGGGGAAGGGGACAGTAATCAAAATGGAGGACAGTGTTCACTGTCTGAAATTGTTCAACTTGATAAGTGATAAGTCCCGAAGGCTGTAAAATGCCTATTGTAGAAAACGAGGTGCTACTCTTCCAGCTTGTGCTGAGTTTTTCTGGAACAGTGCAGCAGGCCCAGAACTGAACTGTTAGCTTGGGAGGAGGGTACTGTATTGAAATGGCAAGTAACTGGAAGGTCAGGATCATTCTGACAGAGTGGCATTGTTCCACAGAATGGCCACAATCCAGGCTACGTTTGCTCCCCCACCCCACTCTCAGTGTACAGAAGAGCACATTGTGAGCAGTGAATACAGCGGACTGGATTGAAAGAAATCCACAAAAAAAACTAACTGTGGAAGGGCGGGCGAAGATGTGTTTGGTGGTGATATCCTGCTGGAGGTGGCGAAAACAGCAGAGACTGATCCTTTGAGTGTAGAGACTAACAGGATGGCAAGTGAGAAGAAGAGGAACCCTATTGTTCTAGGAAAGTGAGGAGGAGTGAGAGCAGACATGGCTGAGAGTGCTGACAATCATATGGTGGGGTTCCTCAGTTGATAGAAAAGGAAGATATGTCATAAGCATATATGTGGAAGGTGGCATCATTGGAACAGATGAGATGGAAAAACTTGGAGAATGGAATGGAGTCCTAGCAGGAAACTGGTTGTGAGGAAGTGTAGTCAAGGTAACTGTGGGAGTCAGTGGGTTTATAATTGACATTGGTGGGCAGCCTATCCACAGAACTAAATCTCAAAGTTATTTTGTCCACTCTTGAGAGTTGCTGAGCCTTCAGTGTTGCTAACCTGCATGTAAACATCTGGAATCAGTAAGTGGAATGAGCATATAAGTATATATTGCATTTGGATAAATAAAAGTTTGAGTCCATGAAATGGTCTAGTGTGATTGATACCCATGTGTACTAGGAAATTGGCTGCCTCAAACAACATCGTAGGTCTCTAATTGAAATGTCTTTTAAGAAGCTGTTCAGCCTTTGATATGTGGTCCATGATTCAATCATCCCTTGTTAATACAATATTGCATTTTTCCATCGACACGCATGGCCAGATCAAGGCATTTTAAAAATGGACTGTCACTGAGGTTTTGTGCATAACTATCAATGTATGAAACAATTAATCTGAATTTCTTTCTGTTGAGGATTGATTTCAGTAAATCCTCTCTTCCTTTTAAAACTTGGAACTGTTTTTGTTGCTTTTTCATTTGAAGTACAGCAAACAAATTACTTCAGTGGATTTTATAGGTAAATGTTCTACTATCATTTGATCACCGTACATGCTGTATATGTGTCTGTTTCAGAGAGGGAGAAAGCATATTGGGCCCAGAACTCTTGTAAATACCACTCATGAACTGATTAATAGCAGGTTTCTAGGTAAGCATCAAAAAACATTGTTGATGGATTTTGCTCTGTACACCTGATGGGGAAAGACTTTGCAGCTGCTTGCACTCTCTTATGGTTAGTCCAGATTTATGTAGAACAATACAGGCCCAAACTGATTGTTAATTTTAAATAAAATTCTTCTCGTGTTCAATGTATTCATGTTGTTCTGTTTCATAGCTCAATATAGCAGGGATAATTGAAAAAGAGTCATGTGTCTCCTCTAGCCTCACTGCAGAAACTAATTGACCTGTTCTTTTGTTTAGCCAAATATTGGCAGATTAGGTATTCCTCATGGGCCATCAGGAGAGAAGGTTGCAGTAGTTACTGTTGATGATTGTGATACTGCAGTATCTGTGCGATTTGGAAATCGTATTGGAAACTATTCATGTGCTGCTCAGGGAACACAGACTGGATCAAAGAAGTAAGATCAAATTCATTTACCTATTTATACTTGTAGAGTCATAGTCATACAGCTCAGAAACAAACCCTTTGGTCCAACTTGTCCGTGCCAATCTGAGATCCCAATCCAATTTGACCTTGTTCCATTTCCCAGCATTTGGCCCATATCCCTTCTTATTCATATACCCATCCAGATGCCTTTTAAATGTTGTAAATGTACTCACTTCCACCACCTTCTCTGGGAGCTCGTTCCATACATGCACCCCTACACAAAAACATCTTGCCCCAAGTTCCTTTTTTAAATCTTCCCCTCTTACCTTAAACCAATGCCCTCTAGTTTTGGATACCCTCACCCTACAAAAAAGACTTTGATTGTTCACCCTATCCACATCCCTTTTGACATTATCAACCTCTATAAGGTCACCCCTCAGCCTCTTACCCTGCAGGCAATAAAACCCTAGCCTATTCAGCCTCTCCCTATAAATCAAATGCTCCAATCCCAGCAACATGCTTGTAAATCTTTTCTGCATCCTCTCAGGTTTAACACCATATAGAAGAGCAACCAGAATTGAATGCAGTATTCCAAAAGTGGCCTTACCAATGTCCTGTAAAGCTGCAACATGACCTCCCAACTCCAATACTCAATGTTCTGACCAATGAAGGCAAGTGTGCAGAATGCCTTCTTCAGCATTCTATCTACCTGCAACTCCACGATCAAGAAACTGTGAACCTGCAATCCAAGATCTCTTTGTTTGGCAATACTCCCCAAGGCCCTACCATTAGGTGTATGAGTCCTCTCCTGGTTTGCCTTATCAGAATATAATGCATCTCATTTGTCGAGATTAAACTTCATCTGCCACTCTTCAGTCCATTGGCCCATCTGATCAAGGTCTCATTATACTCTAAGATAATCATCTTCACTGTCTACTACACCACCTGTTTTGGTATTATCTGCAAACTTACTAACCATTCCTCCTATGCTCACATCCAAATCATTTATATAAACGATAAAAAGCAGTAGACCCATCACCGATCCTTGCAGCACACTGCTGGTCACAAGCCTCCTGTCTGAAAAGCAACCTTCCACTACACCCTCTTTCTCTTTTGTTCAAGCCAACTTTGTATCCAATTGGCTAGGTCCCCTGGATCCCATGTGATCTAAACTTACTAACCAGTCTACAATGCAGACCTTTATTAAATGCCTAGCTGAAGTCAACTTAGACAACGTCTACTGCTTTGCCTTCATCAATCTTCTTTGTCACCTCTTCAAAAAACTCAATCAAGTTAGTGAGACACGATTTCCAACACACAAAGCCATGTTGACTGTCTCTAACCAGTCCTTGCCTTCCTGGATGCGCGTAAATCCTGTCACTCAGAATCCCCTCCAATAACTTCCCCACTAATAATTTAGCAGTTTACAGTTCCTTGGCTTTTCATGACCACCTTTCTTAAAAAATGGCACCACATCAGTCTTCGGCACCTTATCCCTGGCTGTCGATTAAACAAATATCTTAGCAAAGGGCCCAGCAATCACTTTCTGATCTTCCCATAAAGTTCTGGTATATACCAGATCAGGTCCTGGGATTTATACTTTCCTTATTTTGGTTGAATAGATGTTCTCAAAATTTATTAAGAGGACAAATATCAACTCCATTCAATGTTACAGAAAATCACTTCTAATAGAATTTAATTGTGCAAGAGAATTTATATTTATTTTTCGACCTGTCCATTGTTTGCCTATGTCCTGGCCTGTGGCTAGGCAGGAGACCTGCTCCTAGTTCTGTCAGTCGTAATAATTAACTAACTACGTGGAAAGAAGTGTAGGACCAACCTTGATGACCCGACTTCTAACATTTTCTCCCTTCTTGTGTGACAGCACCTGACGTCTGTTTGTTTTATTCCTTTCCTAGATGGTGAGACACAGCCATGGTGATTTGATACTGTAGACCATTAGACGTATCAACAGTATTAGGCCATTCAGCCCATTGAGTCAGCTGTGCCATTCAGTGAGATCATGGCTTGTCTGATAATCCTCAACTCCACATTCCTGCCTTGCCCCTCACCTTGGTCTTTCATTCAGGTTGATTCCTGATTTAAAAATCTGTTTAAAAGTCATGACCCAATGTGCAAACTGACTTTGTAGGCCCACTCACACATGTCCTGATTTTTTAGGTTTACAGCTTTTACAATTGTTACGACATTAGAAAATAATAGCCCTCATAAAAATGGACCAAAGTAAATATTAAGTTGACCATGAAACCTGACCAACACCACGTTTAGAAGATTTGATAAGGAATACAAGAGCCTAGCTTTCATTTCCTTACCTGCATTGATTCTTGATGTGGTCCAGTTTGGAAGGAATCACAGACACACTCCCATGAGTTCATCCAAAGGGCAATTCGTCAGATTAGGGCAACAAGGTGGCTCAGTGGTTAGCGCTGCTGCCTCACAGTATCAGGGACTTGGGTTCATTTTCACCCTTGGGCGACTGTCTCTTTGGATTTTTGCATGTTCTCCCTGTGTCTGCGTAGGTTTTCTCTGGGTGCTCTGGTTTTCTCCCACTGTCCAAAGATGTGCCGGTAAGGTGGATTGGTATACAAGTAATAAAGGGCTGCTCTCACAAGGAAGAAACATCATTTTCCACAAGGAATCACTTAAATTTACAGCAAACACTTATAATTTTTTGAAAGGCATTTAATTGAATGATAAAGGATTAGCTTGTAACTGAATGTTTACAAGTGTAAATATGATATTTAGCCCCTAAAGCCTGGTCCAGCATTTTGGAAAATCTAGATTCTCTGGCCTAACTCTCTGCCTCATATGTCTTAATATTTTTGGTTAACAGAAAATCTCAATCTCAAACTTAACGTTAATGTTAATTTAGTGTGAATCAGTTTTGGCCGAATGCTGGCAAATGGGACTAGTTTAATTTAGGATATCTGGTCACCATGGACGAGTTGGACTGAAGGGTCTGTTTCTGTGCTGTCCATCTCTATGACTCTGTGAGGGGCAGTCACCTTTTCAAACATCGACCTAACTTTTTCCAATGACCATGCATGTATCCCCCAGCAAGGACCGTTAAATCACTGGATAGTGGTCAGAAGTGGCGCTTGAGTCTACTTTAATTTTTCTTTCGACTCTGGTCTGGAGCGCTGACTCCAACAGTACCATTGCAATGTTTTTCTTTGGCTTACTCTGCAGTTCAGAAGTCCAAGCTGGAATCTGTTGTCGATCCTATTTGTGATTTAATTGTGCACGCAGTTCTCCACCTGCACTATTTTTTTCCATCTGCCCCACTCTGCCCATTGCAGCCACCAGAACAATACTGTTTTAATAGTGCATTAGTAAAAATATAAGAACAGAAGGAGGCCATTTAGCCCCTAAAGCCTGGTCCAGCATTCTGGGAAATCTAGGCTGTCTGGCCTAACTTTTTGCCTCCTATCCCTTAATATTTTTGATTAACAGAAAATCTCATTCTCAAATTTAACATTAATGTTAATTTAGTGTAACTTAGTGCTTGAGGGATAGAGTTCAAAACTTCTGTCATCTATTGCTACTTCAGCTTCACTGCTGGTTCGTATTGCTGTTTTTTATGCTGAGACATCTAGTTCTGGAGTCCCCAACTAGTGGAAATACTTCCGATTTCCCCAGTCACTTCCCTTTATATCTTGAAAACTTGGATCAAATCACCCATAAACCATATCAACTGCCACGAGTACAATATTTTTTGTTAAATTCTTGGTAATTTAACCCAACGGAGTTGCAGGCAGAACAAAACTATTTTTGCTCGGCCTCAAGAGAGTGAGCATTGTGACTCAGTAGCACTTTGGCTGCTAGTGCATGGCCCCTTCATGTTGAGAGTCACTTGTAGATACCAGTGTTGTAATTGACCATTATTGCTGTAGTTCAAAGCGTAAAAGTTAGTTTAAAGCCTAAAATGTTACAGACAGCACTGCTGGTTCTATTGTATTGTAAATCGATTGAGATTGCCTGTGAACATTTATATTTTAAGTAATTTTATCTTAAATTCCAAACTATATTATTGACTAAAAAAGTGAGAGCCAGAGAATGAGATTGCAAAGTGGGTTCCAATAAATATTTAGTTACAAGCTAATCCCCTTATCATTCAATTAAATGACTTTCAAAAAACTATTTAAGTGTTTGTTGTAAATGTAATTGATCCCTTGTGTCGTTGTGGAAAATTATGTTTCTTCCTTGTGAGAGCAACCTTTTATTCCTTGTATACCAGTTCTGCACCACACCCTCTCAATCTTTGTGATGGCTCAGAACAGAAAGACATAGTCATTCAATCACTGTGTTAGTTATCTCTGTTTTTAAGCCTGCTGCATCACTTAAGCTTTTCTTCCCACCCCCCGCACCCTTATTTATATGACAGTAACCTGAAGCTGAGGATGAATTTATCTATATGTCCTCTTTAGGTCTTTGGATTTGACAGGTCCTTTACTGCTTGGTGGTGTCCCCAATCTGCCTGAAGATTTTCCCGTGCGCAATCGGGAATTTGTGGGATGTATGAGATATTTGACCATTGACAGCAAGCAACTTGACATGGCTAGTTTCATAGCCAATAACGGCACACTCGCAGGTATGATCAAAGTTTGCACTGTGCAGAGTTTACTCGTGGATCAGTACGAAATCACAAGTGGTAAGAAGAAACCCGTCTCGCCAGTGATGTGCAGTTATGCATCAGCTCTGAGGAAAGGTCATTCACTCTGAAATGTTAACTCTGATTTCTCTCCACACATGCTGCTAGACCTGCTGAGTGTTTCCACTGATTTCTGTTTTGATTCTGATTTACAGCATCTTTCAGTTTTTATGTGCAGTTTTTTGGTTGCTTCCTTTTCTAATGGAGACTGAGTGCAAACTTTATTGCTTGTCTTTCTAACCTAATTAGTCATTTAATTAATGAGTGGTTTAATATTCTTTCTGTACTTGAGTACATAGTTTGAATTTTTAATGAATATTAATTAGGCTGCAGGCACTCAAAACAATGGCTTTGCCTACAGATATGGTTCAATTAATAGTGAAAGCAAGTTATATCCAAATATTACAGAAAGGAAAGTCTTGAGAATGTTTTTTCACTACTAAATGATAAAATTGTATAAACATATCCAGGTGAAAGACTTCACATTGAACATTGTAACTAGATTCAGGAAGTAAGTGACATATTTCTGAAGGAAGATCAAATTGGGGGACATGGTGACAAGGTCAGGTTTGAAATTCGTTACAAATGGGTGGACTCGTTGGCCCAAATGGCCTTTATTGTTCTTCAAATATCTAATCTAATCGCTCTTGTGATATTTTGGAACATCTACTACTTACAACTCTTCTGAACTTTTTGATAAATAGTAATCATAAACAATGGGAAATGAGTATATTGGTGTCTGGAAGGAATTATTGGTTTGTAAAAGGAACATTGTGATTTCTCTGAAATACACCCTGGATTAGAAATTTGTTTTGAGCATTTTGAATAACAGGTGGTGTCTTACAGAAAGTGCAGAATGAGATATCACCCAAAACACATTTCTATCCACCTATCTCTATCACAATCTAAACGTTTGCATTTTGTATGAAGCTATTACATTTTCCATAACTTGGCTATCAGCACAGTCACTTCCTTTATAAGCTGGGAGGAGCTTGCATTTAGAGAGTTTATCCCACATTGGAAAGATGGTCTCTGAAAGGAGAAATGGGTAGCAAGTATCAGGAAAGTTTCCAAGTGGAATGGTGTCACTGGTAAGGCTAAAAGATGGATTTTAAGTGCCCCCTTTTTTGATTACAGGATGTGCTGCTAAAAAGAACTTCTGTGATGTAAATGTTTGTCAAAACGGCGGGCATTGTGTGAACAAATGGAATACATACAGCTGTGAATGTCCTGTCAGATTTGGTGGCAAGAACTGTGAGCAAGGTGAGTGATTTTCCTCCACCAGAAAAAAAGGGCCTGCTCGAATTATAAATATCTGATTTGATCCAAGTCACTGCCACTAGCGAAGTCAACAAGTGTCACCAGAGAACTGGTCAATCTACAGGATGCCTGGGCTGAATGAGCTGGTTAACTTATACACTAACCTGAACTGATTCAGTGAACATTTAGTTCAGGTTTACGGTCAAAGTTCTTGTGTTCTTTTTGTTTCTTTCTGCAGCCTATTGGGTTTTTACACCTAATCCTAAATTACTTCTGGTCCCTCTACCCTTAAACAAGGCAGGCTCAGGTAATTTTAGCTACTTTGCTGAACAGACAAAGGTAAAATCTTATAAGCTCCCCAAAAGTGGATGGATGTTTAATACACTTCCAAAAAGCAAAATCTCCATTTGTCAAGCTATTTAATTAACTTCTTTTGTAAAATGAAACAAAGAAACACAGGATATTAGACCATTCAGCCCCTCAAGCCTGCTCTGCCATTCAACTAGATCTTGACTGATCTTCAAACTCAACATAATTTTCCTGCACTATCACAATATCCTGTTAAATCTCAACTGTCTAGAAATTTGTCGATCTCTGTCTTGGATGTCAATTATTCTATCTCCACAGCACCGTGAATATAGAATTCCAAAGATTTACCTTTCTGTTAGTGAAGACATTTCTCCTCACCTCAGTCAGAAACAACCTACCTCCTCTTCTGAGAATGTGTCCTTCAGGATTCCCCCTCCCTGCCAGGAGAATACTTTTTTTTTCTGTAACTACTCTGTCAAGCTCTATAATAATTTTCTGTACTTCAAAATAAATTACCTAAGCTCGAGAGAATATCAGCCGCATCACCTCGATCTCTCCTGATAGGACAATCCTCCATCTCAGGGATCGGTTTGGTAAACCTTCATTGTACTCCATCAGTGCAGAATGTTGCCAAGGTGTAGTTATAAAATTAATTATTGTGGCTGATATTTCATAACGAAATGCAATCACTGAGAATACAATTTTTCATTTCAAGTTGCTTAATGCTCAAATGTAATTTAGCTGATTGAATTGTACTCTTATCACGAAGGTATTCTCAATTTTCGGCTTATAAGATAGTAAATGACTTATCATTGAAGCTTATAGTTTCATAAATCGATGAACCCAATTTTGCAAAAATGAAGCATTAGCCTGCTACCTGTAATTTGATGCACTTAATCAACCAATTTAAATCAGTCATTCCAGTTCCATTACTGAAGATGGTCACCCTGAAGATTACAGTCCATTCCGTATGTCACGTTTCAGCTTCAATCTGGATTTCTTACCTAAGGATGAAAAGTAAAAAGTTACCTAGATACTTTGGAACTGTGTTTTGAAGAGAGAATTTTTTTCAAGCAGCGGACAATTAAATTTTCTGTGAACATTATCCAAGTGCGCTGTGAACTTGTGTCAGTGATACACCATGTGGGATGTGCTAATGGGTTGCTAGGAATTATTGTTCCTGTGATTAGCTTCCTGGTGGTTTTTCTAATTTAGCTTGTGTGTTGCTGGATCTCAGCCACTTAGCCCAGAGTTATCGACATGAGCAAAATGTTAGGAAGTCATTCTCTAAAGGCAAACCAAGACAGATTCTCAAGTAACTTAAATAGTAGAGTTAAATTTCAGAGTGAGATAAATCAAAATGAGTTACATTTTTACATTTAAGTATAGTTTACGGTGTAATTCCATGCAATTGGATCCTGATACTCTGCTACTTTATTTCATAACAAAATCAAGTATCAGCATGAAAAGGAATCATTATGCCCTTTATGACTGGATTACAGCCATAAATCAGTGAGCATCCTGTTTAATGTGGTTCCTGTTAAAGTTAGAAATCCAGAATAAAGGAAGAGTAAAAATTTTAGTAATGTTTTTTCCGTTGCATTACGTTTTTGTATTGTCAGCTTTGTTTTACCTTGACAAGCTAATGTTTCTCAGTGTTTCAAATAATCCACATAGCTGAAAGCTGCTCTGATTTAAAAACAGGCAGAGTCACAGACACACTGTCACTTCCTGAGGATGCTAAATGTGCAAAATGTTCTTTCGTCAAACGTTGGATTAAGGTTTACTTCCAGTATTCTACAAACTCACTTTTTTGCATGTGTTGCTTTAAAAAGGCAACATAACAAATCAATTGAAAGGTATTTTAATATTTTGGAATAAGATTTGGTAAAATGTGCAGTCGAGAATGAAGTATCAATATAATGCACTTCTAGATCAAGCACAGTGTAGGTAAATTTAAGGTCCCATTGCACAGTCCAAGAATGTCCTTTACTCCCAACCTACTTCGACATCATTCTGATATTCATGTTTTCTTCTCTCGACTATGTGCAAAGTTGTAATCGCAGCACTGATACTGTGTCTGTCAGTGTTCTCTAGTGTCAAATGATGTGGAATCTGACAGAGGGTTCTTGACTTATAGAGACTTGTCGGCTCTTAAATGTCCACCTGAATCTGGCATCACGATGTTGTCTACGGTTAGGTGCACAGTCTTGCCCCCTTCCATAGGCTCTGTTGCCACACTAGGAAGTAGATGGATCATATTTTGAAAATATTCACATTTTTAAGGATCCAATGTGTTTCCCTGACTTGATTCTTCATTCTCTCTCTCTCTCTCTCTCTCTCTCTCTCTCTTTCTCTGTCTCTCCCTCTGTCTCTCTTCCCTCCCCCCCCCTTTCCAACCTCCTTCCCCTCTCTCTCTCTCTCTGTAGGCTTATTGTAATCTTTAATAAGCTAGTCCCTGCATCTGCCCAGTTCGGCTATGTCCCGTGGAGTCAGGGACCCTTGAGTGGCCACTTAGAGAATGCGTGTTCCTTGTGATATGAGGACTTCACTTAGAGCAGCTGAGTGATGCAGGCCTTGCCCTATGAACCAGGGCTTTCTGCTGAACCCCGAGTGGAGGCCTGTACTTCATTGGGGTCTCTATCTGTAACCCATAATCCCACTATTATGGTCTGAATTTAAACTCCAGAGATGGAAGACTTGCTTCAAACTCACAGGGAATTATTTTGGTTGGAGGGAGCTAACTGGGTGTTGTGCTCCAGGATGCATATGTTTGAAAGTTAGAGTTTCCAGTTTGGTAATTGTTGGTGTTATAAATATTGCCTGGAGGTGTTAAAATTGACACTTACAGCTTTAGAAGCATCTTTTGCGAAGTGGTGCACACAGGTACCATGAATCCTCTCCCACGGAACGTTTAGTATGCACTAGCTGACGGACAATAGAATGGTTCAAAGCTCAGTGGCTATGGGAGTGGGATGCAAGAACTCTGACACTGGGAGCTGTGATGGAGAAGATCCAGGAGAAGGCAGTCGTCTTGTAGGATGGTGGGTCTAAGGCAGCAGGTGTGCAGGACTACTCCACTTCACCCTCCTGTACCTCTCTCATTACATCTGGCTGCGTCTTGCCTACCCTAATCCCCTCCACCTATTCTTCCCAATTCTCCCCTAAATTAAAGGGGTCCTCTGGAATATTCACCATTACTGTGTTCTCTCTTGTTTCCCCATTATAGTTGAGTCACTCAATACCAATTCATTTGAGGTGAAGTCCTCAAATAATTTCCAGGGAAAGGTTTTTTGGTGAAGACTTTGCAGAGTGTTTCAAATGTTTCTTGAGGTCCTCAGAAGTCTTCATACACAGGCTATCTCCAGCAAAAGCAGTGAAAGCTGAACATGGTCTTGAAGATTATTAAAAATCCCCAGCTTGTAGTTATTTTCTAATCAACTTGTTCAGAGATGTTATCTCACACCTCTCAAACAGGTGAGACTTGGCTCTGCATCTCCTAACTCAGAGGTAGGGACACTACCACTCCACCACAAGAGCCCCTCAAGATATTTTAGATTAGATTCCCTACAGTGTGGAAACAGGTCCTTCGGCCCAACAAGTCCACACCGACCTTCAGAAGAGTAACCCACCCCCCTCTGACTAATGCTCCTAACAACTATGGACAATTTAGTATGGCCAATTCACCAGACCTGCACATCTTTGGAATGTGGGGGGAAACCAGAGTACCCGGAGGAAACCCGTGCAGACATGGGGAGAACGTGCAAACTCCACACAGACAGTCGTCCAAGGCTGGAATCGAACCTGGGTCCCTGGCACTGTGAAGCAGCAGTGCTAACTGCTGAGCCACCATGTCGCCCCGGTGACTTAATCAATCTATTCAGAGATATTATCATACACAATAGGAAGAGGTGGGACTTAATCCCATGCCTCTTAGCTCTGAGTTAAGGACATACCACTATGCCACAAGAGCCCTAGAAATCCTCAGAAGCTACTTCATGCCTTCTGTCGTTGGCTGGTTTTGTGAAAGATTGTAGATTGAAGCACTAGCCACCTAAATGGCATGCGGTCCTTTTAATTAGCACCAGCAACCCACAATGTGATTTTAATATAAAGTTCTGGGATTTACATATGAAAGGAATGAAACCAACACTGTCATTCTAAAAGATGAGAGATGTAACAAACAATCCAGGTCTTTTTCAATATATAATTTCAGTTGCATCACACTGTAAACATTTGCTATAAATTCTGTGTCTTACAATCTTATTCTACACAACCACCTGATGAAGGAACAGTGCTCCGAAAACTAGTGCTTCCAAATAAACCTGTTTGATTATAACCTGGAGTGTGCGAAATTTCACTTTATACACCCCAGTCCAACACCTGCACCTCCAAATCCTGACTACCAGTAAATAATTTACTTGGTAATCAATCCTGATGCAGCAGTTCCTTCCCTGTGCTCATTTCAACTCCTTTTCCAAAATGGTGTCTTGCAATACTGGTGGTCTAAACCATTACCGTAAATCTTAATCCTATATTGATCACATAAGAGGCTCTTTAATGCCGTAAGTATATACAGAAAATTAATGCCACTACATCCCCTCTGTGATACAGACTGTTGTTCAAAATATTAATGTTGTCTTTATAACTTGTTTAATATTTGGAAATATTACTACAAACCAACCGACTCCCACAGCTACCTGGACTACACCTCCTCCCATCCTGCCCCCTGTAAAAACGCCATCCCATTCTCCCAATTCCTTCGTCTCCGCCGCATCTGCTCCCAGGAGGACCAGTTCAAAATACGTACAACACAGATGGCCTCCTTCTTCAAGGACCGCAATTTCCCCCCCGACATGGTCGACG